>NW_015386388.1:1943426-2064155 GCF_001527695.2 Protobothrops mucrosquamatus | reverse complement strand
CTAGACATACGCAGTTCCAGCAACCGTTCCTTATATGTTTTAGCCTCCAGTCCCCTAATCATCTTTGTTGCTCTTCTCTGTATTCTTTCTAGAGTCTCAACATCTTTTTTATATCGTGGTGACCAAAACTGGATGCAGTATTCCAAGTGTGGCCTTACTAAGGCATTGTAAAGTGGTATTAATACTTCACGTGATCTTGATTCTATCCCTCTGTTAATGCAGCCCAGCACTGTGTTGGCTTTTTTGGCATTGACTTCTCCTCTCTAGAGAGTATGACCAGATTTAAAAAATGAGTAAATGAAATTATCTACAGTAGGCCTTTACTTATAACCGGTCATTTAACAACTATTCAAAATGATGACAAACTTTACAAAAGCTATTTATGACCTATTCTCAAAGTTACAACTGCTGCCCCTTTCCTTATGGTCACATGATCACATTTGGGGCATTTGGCAACTGACTCAGATTTAAGACTGGTGGCAGTGTTCTGTTATCATGTGATTGCAATTTGCGATATTTTTTGCCATTTGCCAGCAGAACATGGGAAAAAACCCATTGGATAGGCTGGATTCGCTTAATGACAGTGAATGACTTTAGGACTGTTGTAAAAATGATCATAAAATGTCCAGTCATGTAGTGTCTCGACTTACAACCATAATGACTTGTGATCAAAATTCTGGAATCTATAGTTGGTTATAAGTTGAAGATTACCTCTAGTCTTGTTTGTACATGTACTAAAAAGCCTGTAGACACCTCAAATTATTCAAATAATTTGACTAATTATGTGTTATCATGTCAGTGTCAACTCTTAGTGACCTTGTAGATTTTCTCCATGATGCTCTGTCCCTAATTTGATCTTTCAGTTTTCAAATGGTGCACTTATTGCTAACCTTAATATGCAGTACATGCTAAGAGATGGATTGACCCAAGTTGAGTCAAACTGTAAAAGGAGAATAACAAATAATTAATAATTATGCCTTTCCCTTTCTCTCCCATAGATTGAATTCAATGCTGACCAGATTGAAGGTAAGTAATGGTTGATTTAAAACTATTGTATTCATATGTGTGCTACTTTCTACTTTTCCATGTTTTAGTGAATTAAATCACCATTAGTTGAGTTCACAAAATACATTAAACCATAAACCATGAAAGCCATTAAATTCAGCAGGATTTATGATAAAAAATATTATTAAAATTATTATCAGATCATTTGCTGCATTCACATACCATATTGAGACTTTTAATGATGGTTTTATAAACAAATTAGAATGGCATGTTTTGCATTATAGTGTAGCATGATTGAACAAAATCAAAGACCATAACATAATAACAGAGTTGGAAGGGACCTTGGATATCTTCTAGTCCAACCCCCTGCTCAAGCAGGAGACCCTCATATCGAAAGCCTCCACTGATGGAGCAGCCACAAGCTTTACCACTGGTTAATTTTTCTCACTATTAGGAAATTTCTCCTTAGTTCTAGGTTGCTTCCATCCTTTGTTAGTTTCCATCCATTGCTTCTTGTTTTGCCTTCTGGTGCTTTGGAAAATAGGTTGACCCCTCTTCTTTGTGGCAGCCCCTCAAATATTGGAACACTGCTATCATGTCAACCCTAGTCCTTTTTATTAGACTAGACAAACCCAATTCCTGCAATCATTCTTCACATGTTTTAGCTCCATCCCACTAGTCATCTTTATTGCTCTTTTCTGCACTTTATTGCTCTTTTCCGGAGTCTCAACATCTTTTTTATAATATGGTGAACAAAACTGGATGCAGTACTCTAAATGTGGTCTTACTAAGGCTTTATAAAGCAGTACTAGTACTTCACATGATCTTAATTCTATCCTTCTGTTAATGCAGCCTACAATTACATTGGCTTTTTTGGCTGTGCTGCATGCTGCTGGCTCATATTTAAGTGATAATCCACTAGGACTCCAAATCCCGTTCACAGTTATTGCTATTAAGCCAGGTTTCACCCAATCTGTACCTGTACATTTGGTTTTTCTTGCCTAAGTGTAAAACTTTACTTTTCTCTACATTAAATTTCATTTGTTAGATAGGGCACGGTGTTCAAATCTGTCGAGATCCATCTGGATTTTGAGCCTATCTTCTGGGGTGTTGGCTATTCCTGCCAGTTTAGTGTCATCTGCAAATTTGATAGGTTCCCCTTCTATTCCCTCATCTAAATCATGTATAAAGATGTTGCAGAGTACTGTGCCTAAAATGGAACCTTGGGGTGCCCCACTGCTTACTTCTTTCCATGTAGATGTAGTCCATTAAGGACTGCATATTGAGTACGGTTTGTCAGCCAGTTACAAATCCATCTGATAGTGATGCTGTCTATCCCACATTTGTTTAGCGTACCAAGAAGTAGTTTGAGGTATACTTTTCAAATGCTTTACTGAGATCAAAGTATATTATCTCCACTGCATTTTGTTGGTCCACTAATTTAGTCACTTTGTCAAAGAATGAAATAAGAGTTGCTTGGCATGATCTGTTTTGACAAACCCATGTTGGGTTCTGGTTTAACTTTGCTTGCTTCTAAGTGTTTGCAGATCTTTTGCTTAATTATTTTTTCCACGATCTTCCCAGGTATTGATGTCAGACTGATTGGTCTGTAGTTTCCTGGATCTATTTTTTTCCTTTTTGGAAAATGAGAACCACATCAGCTCTTTTCGAGTCCTCTGGTAGTTCCCCAGTACTCCAGAATCTATGAAAGATATTGTTCAGTGGTTCTGAGATCATATCTGCCAGCTTCTTCAGAACTATGGCATGTGTCTAGAGTGGACAGCTGTTCTTTTACCATTTTCTTTCTTATGTTAATTTATATTCCTAGTCTATTTTTTACAGTTATGTTTTTGGTAGGTTGGGATGTATTATTTTTTTTTGCATGAAGACAGATGCAAATATACAATAGCCTTGTATAATAGTTTTTACCACCTGAAAGCTATTGAATAAGCAGCTATGTTACCTATATATAGAAACTTCACAATATTTCAATGGGTTTTAACCTGTATTTTTGAATACTAGCAATTCCCTTTTTTCAGAGGAAGAGACATATAATGGCGAAACCTAGATAAGATTAGATATGTTGAATTATATTTTATTTTGGTTGATAGTATGGCAAAAGACATTGTTATCTACAAATTATGGGAATTGTTGGCTAAATCTCAAGCAATAGTTTGGGAAGGTAGAAAAACTGCACTGGGGTGGTCTGAATTTCAATCTTGAGGTTCAATCCAGTTTACAAATCCTTTGATATATTATTAGCCATTGTGATGTCACTGATGACCTAATAACAAGCCAACCCAACTATTGCTGTGGCCCAAGGATTTCTGTGGAGCTTAAGACACTTGGGCTTCCACTTGTCTGAGGTTGCACATTGGCACTGATTTCTTGTAATCATTCAATGGTAGAGATACAATCATGAAAAAGGTGATGTTGGAGATCCAGAAAAAAGTAGACCGTGCCTCAGAGGTAGTGAAGGATTTTGATGGTAAAATTTCAGCCTTGAATTCACGGATGGATATGTTGGAAGAGCAAATTCACAGCCTAGCCCAGTCAATTGCTGCAACTAGTTCTATAATTGAGCACGAGCAAGAATGCAGACAGGATTTAGATTGCTCAATTAGACAAAATAAACACCTCAGTTGCTACATGAAACAGATGAAGAAATCAATGCAACTTCGAACTCTCAGGATCCATGGCTTGCCTGAGAAAGAAGAGGGCCACAATATGGCAGCCTTCATAGAAAAATGGTTACCACAGATTCTGAAATTAGGAGGCCCTACCATTGTGGTGGACAAAGCCTATCGACTACCACAGAAAAGGGACAAATCAAATGCAAATCAATGCAGCAGGACTGTTCTTATTCAGCTTGCAGAATTAAAGGATAAAGAACGGATAATGCAGCAAGTTAAGAAGCTAAAACCTATCACATACAAAAATAACATAATTCTGATTTTTCCAGAAATATTCATCCCTGAAGGTAACATTCTGGGCTGAAATTAAAACTGAACATTTCAGGTAGTACCCAGTTTATAGGATCCAGATACAGTAGTTATACTATAAGTATACTGTTTAATTCAATGGGACTTAATCATTCCTACTAAATCCAATGGCTCCACATGGATTATGCTATTAATTAGGTTTCAGTTCAATCACTGTTTTTCTTTTCAGATGGCTACACAAAAGAATGTAAGCTTCCTGCAACTTTAAATAAAACATAGATTCAAAACATAGAATAGTTTATTTAGGAATTATCTAAGCACAAATAGATTTAAGTTAACTTAATAACCAAAAAGCCAATAAATATGATTCCTTTAAATGGAATAGTAGTACAATACTATAGAAATAGAAGCATTCTTAAAAATGATGATTCTGATCTGTTCAACATAAAAATCTACAATGTTGAATGCATTGGCTTCCAGTTTCTGCTCAAATGTCTCTTCAGAGCCAAGTTGATTATACTGTTTTTAGTATTAGGAATTTTCTTTTGAAGTTCAACTAAAAGCTCCCCACCCCTTCTGTTCAATTGTATTCAATTACTGGATGTCCCTGGAGTTTTCTTGGCAAGGTTTTTCAGAAGTGGTTTGCCACTGCCTTCTTCCTAGTGCTGAGAGAAAGTGACTGGCCCAAAGTCAGTCGGCTTTCCAATCTCTCTACCTTTTCCTGTAATCTATTCCAAACGAATATGCTGGAACAAATAACATGCCTGGCACATCTTTTATATTACCACTTTATTTGTTCAATATATTCGAAGAACATTATTAATTTTTATGTTAAAATATTTAACTGTTTTCTTCCTCTTTATTATACAAGAGCTTTGAGATGCTGACATTGCAAGTATGTGTTCATAGGGTCTCTAGGACAGTTGTTCATGGTCACCTGGCCACATCAGCTTCACCTTAACACCCCCCCCCCCGACTGCAGCTGACTCATCATGGGAAGTCATTCTTGGCTGGTCTTCCACCAGTGCTCCTCTCCCACCACTAGTCCCTGTTGTTTCTCCCCTGCCCCCTCGTCCCAGGCAATTTGCTGAGGGACACTTGTCCCTGGCCAATTAGCCGGGTGTCCCGGTTTCCTAAAGTGGAAACTGGAAAGGTGTGTATATGGGCAAATGTGTTGTTTCCCCTGGCAAGAAGCGCTGCTTCCTGACCCACTGTGCTTTGTGTGTGCACAAGCGGAAGTGACTTGGTTATAAAGTGCGAGCTCAGAGTGGTCTCGTATATGGGCATGGTGAAAAGAAAAGGAGAAAGCAAACCAGAGGAACGATTCAGTGGGTCCCTGCAAGCTGTTGCCTTCCAGATGTTCCATGCTTTTTCATTGAGCCCCTTGGCTCAATGCTGCAGTTTCATGGCAAGGCAACAGGTGGGGAGATGGAGATTCGAGGTGCTTCTGAAAGGGAGTGATTGGCTAATAATAGAATTCTTCCAAGCACATCCAGAAATCAGGAATTTGTTTTCAGTTTCTAAATGGAACTTGGAAGAAGGAGTTGGCTGAAAGTTCACCTTGTTGTGCCCCAATTGTTCTTCCTTTTTTCTGCCAAACTAAAAGAAACCCTGCTACTGTAATGCTATTGTTAAAAATTAGGGGTTGGAGACTTACTATCGTTTATAAGATTACCAATCACAGGTCTAGATTAGTTTCTTTATACCGTGATGAATTAATGCCAGAATTTGACATTGCTCAAAATGTTTTGGAGTTGATCTATGCTCAGATTCTGACATGGTGAACGAAAAAAAAACCCCACAATGCCACGGTTAGCCAGGCTCTGCCTGAGTCCACCCTGGCCAGCCACCCAGGTCCGCCTCCGCCTCAACCCCAGCCCCACCCTGCCCCCTCCAGCTAGTGATGGGTTAGGGTTAGGTGAAAGGAGTGACAGATCGCAACCAATAAAAAGACTGGATGAATTTTCTCTCCACCCAGCTCCTTCTCACAATGCTGGAGCATCTCAGAGGAGCTGGGTGCAGAGTGGGGCCAGGCACGTTTTTTTTTAGTTTAGCAGAGGAAATGAAACAATTCCTGATTTCTGGGTGTGCTTGAAAGGATTCTATTATTAGCCATTTTTTCCCTTTCAGAAAACCATGAATCTCTGCTCGCTTGCCTGCTGCCTTGCCACGAATCTGCAGTGTTCAGCCCAGAGGTGCCCTACAACAGTGTGGAATGTCTGGCAGGCAGCAGTTGATGATGAGCACCTCTGATGAGTCAGCTGTGGTGGAGAACTTGAGGTGAAGCGGGCATGGCCAGGTGGCCACAGCCAATTGTCCCATTCCAATGTCCATAGAACAACAGCCCAAATCACTTTCTGCTTTATAATTTCTCACATGGAAAGAGATACATTCTAATATTTCTGTTTGCTACCTAGTCTAGCTGTTGTGCTTTCTTTTAAGTTCAGATAAATATAACTCCAAAACTCCCATATATAGAAAAAATAGGCCTCCATTTCTGTTCTTTGAACTATTTCCACATGTTGGTTAGGAAGGATTTCTACAAAACGTTTTGCTAATACTAAGAGCTAATGGAATTTTGTTTTTTGCCCAGAGTTCAAGGAAGCATTCATGCTCTTTGACAGGACCCCAACTGGAGAAATGAAAATCACATACAGCCAATGTGGAGATGTCATGCGAGCCCTGGGACAGAACCCAACCAATGCAGAGGTCTTGAAAGTGCTAGGGAAACCAAAGCCAGAAGGTACGTGTATACAGGAAAGATTCAGCCCTTTTCATGTCCTACTCCAGAAGTTTCCTACCTATCATAAAACTATACATTTGCATGTTCAATAATTGATCTAGAAGCAATTGCCAAACCTAATTCTTCTAAACTATAATATATCCTTTCCAAGTTCAAATCTGCTTGAATTAGTTTCCAAGTTTGTTGTCACAAGAAGCTATACTGATGAAATGGGGAAACTGTAACACACAGGGGAAGTTTGTGTGTGTGTGTGTGTGTGTGTGTGTGAGTGAGAGAGAGAGAGAGAGAGAGAGACAGACAGACAGACAGACAGACAGACAGAGACAGAGAATGAATCAGAACTGTTATTTTTGATATTTGTCATCATCATGTTCTTTCTTGTCAGAAATGAACACAAAGATGCTGGATTTTGAGACCTTCCTCCCAATGTTTCAACACATTGCCAGATCCAAAGACCAAGGGACTTTTGAGGACTTTGTGGAAGGACTGCGTGTCTTTGACAAGGAAGGAAATGGCACTGTCATGGGAGCTGAGCTGCGTCATGTTCTTGCTACTTTAGGTACAGGAAGGAATTTAGTCCATAGCATGTTGAAGGAAGTAGAATATCTGTAGAATTTGTAACAAAAATTATGTTTTGGCAAGGTTTGGCCTTTCAGAATAATTAGCATTTAGCCAATCTGTCTGCTGTCTTTCAAATAATCCATATGTTCATACATATTCTAGTGTGCATGCACTATATAGCACATTGATATGATTAGTTCAGACAGTAGATTGGAATTTAAAGCAAGTTATTTTTTGTGATACTTCTACAAGTACTGTGTGTTTGTGTGTGTCTTTATAGTAATATGTTGTGGTTTATGGGGCTGCCATGTTAGGATTTTTTTTCTAACTGATTGTGCAAGATCAATGCCTAGAACAGGAGAAGGGGCCCAAGTGTGAAAGTGACTAAGGCATTTCAATAATACTTTATAATAAAGGAACAGCCCTACCCTTAAAAATCTCAGAGTAAACTTATCAGGCATTAACCTCTGTTTATGATTATGGAAGCATAGCAGCCCATATAGAAGGCATTTCTGTATTGCTTGGTTTTCTAATTTTCTTCATTTTTGTCACAATTCCCATTCATATGTAAAACAAGCGGAACATTCATTTCTTGCAAGAATTCATTCTCTCATTTGGCAAATGCAATTCTTTTGTGACTACACATATTTCTGGGATTATTGTTGCATATGCAACTGCATCAGGAGCTACATAGCAATGGAATAACTGGAGGCTTCTGCTGTGCTAAGCATCTGTCTTTGTCAGTTGTCCTTGACTTGGTGCCTTTCAGAATTCTTTTGTCCATGCTAACTAAACATTCTGTGGTTTACAATCCAAATAGATTTGGAGAATGGCAGGTTAAGAAAGACAAAACTAGATCTTATTTAATATCAACAACCAGATTATTTAAGTAATTCCCATTTCTGTTCTTAGTACTTCTCCTGCATTCAGAGATAAGCACGGAAACAAAATTAAACTCATTTGATTTCTATTTTATAGGCGAGAAGATGACAGAGAGTGAAGTTGAACAATTGATGGCTGGACAAGAAGATGGTAATGGCTGCATCAACTATGAAGGTATTGTAAGTGGATCAAACCCACTTTAAAAAATCTGTTTAAACGGACCCTTTGCACTTGCTGTTTATTGCTGGAGCTGTTGCTAAATCTTCCTAATGCTGTAAAGTTTCTGCTGATATTTTATTTCTCAGAAGTCTGAATACAAAGCAGTCAGGAATAAACAGTGGCTCTCTGAAGAAATAGAATGAAACAATATTGAAATGTTTGGGCTGCTGAAGTTACTGCTAGAATAAAGATTGATACTGCAATAACATAGCTTTCTATTAATATGATTGGGTAGGCTTTCCACTCCATTCAGCTGCTTTCTATTTGGGACATAAGGACTCCTCCTGTTAGTGATACAATTAGAATGGCCTGAGAATTTGAATGCCATTTAACTTTCTATAAAAATTATTTCTTAAATTTAAGATCAAAACTTTTTTGTCACTTACTTACCTGCACTGTCTTTACAGCAGGGGTTGGCACCATTTTGATGATCAAAGGACAGGATTGGGGGTGGGAGAGAGAGATGTAAATAGCCATCCAAGAGCTGTGGTGTCACAGTGGTTAGAATGCAGTATTGCAGGCTAACTGTGCCAACTGCCAGCAGTTCAATTCTCACTGGCTCAAGATTGACTCAGCCTTCCACCCTTTTGAGGTAAAATGAGGACCCAGATTGTTGGGGGGCAATATGCTGACTCTGTAAACTGCTTATAAAGGGCTGTAAAGCACTATAAAGTGGTTTATAAGTCTAAGTGCTATTGCTATCTACAAAATTTCTTCACTATTATTGCAATAGAGCCCAATCTGAAGATTCTGAACACAGCAAGAAATGTAAAACAAAAACAAACATTCAGTTGTGATCTGTGTATGTGTAAAAATCTTATCAGTTTGTGACCATCAACTGGGCAAAATTGGAAGGGTAATAATTATTAAAACAAACTAATTTAAATGAAATAATTTACAGAATGCCAGGAATCATGACCAAGAATGAAATTGGGGGAAGTGGTGGCCATTTCAGCATTTACTAAATTTTTCAGCTATATTCTCCAGAAACCCATAAGTTGCATGGTGCAAGGGAAGATGGGACAACTGTTTCCCTGCCCTTTTCCCCATCTCTCTGGCCCCTGCACCAAATCAACTGGCAGCAAGTCCCTACAGATAAGAGAGGATTGGCTGCTTTGGAACAAAGGCTGAAATCTGAAATTTCATAACAGCAGCAGGCAGTGAGGGAAGGAGGGGCTTAGATGCCTACTAGTAATGTTATAGCTGGCTGAAGGATGCGCATAAGTGATGGGTGAGCCGTTTTCCTCCCTGGAGGAGGGAGTCCCTGGGGACATGCCAGAATGGGGAATGAGAGTGCAATTTTCCTTATGCTCTGTAGCTTCCTTTATTCCCCATCCCCCCAGCAAAGTGGCAGGCAGTTTCACAGGCCAGCTGAGGAGGAGGAAGACTGATTTCCAAGTTCCCTGCCAGTGTCCCATTTAAAAATATTGATAGAAATGTATAAATTATCAATTTATGTTGAATTAATGTAAGAAAAAAATGCTTTCTAGGACTGTGTTATAGCTTGCTTGTTCAGGCCATCTGGAACTACCTTTCAAATCCTTTTTTTATTTTTATTATACTTAATGATCTAGATTATGTGAACTGAATTTTGAAGGCTCTGCACCGACTATGATGGGACTTAACATTTGACTAAATCTGCAAAATATTTTTATGTAAAACAATTATTTCCGATAATCTACAGATTAACCTGTATTAGTTCTAAATTTCTGTTTTTATTTTCCTCAGCTTTTGTCAAGCATATCATGTCTGGCTGACGCTAGAATCTTGAAAGTGAGTACTTTTTCAACATTTCTTGTTTAAATTGTTATATAGTATGATTAGAAAAAGATGTATGTTTTCTGGCATATATTAACACTTTTCTTAGTCCTGAAAGTAGGTGTGGAAGGTGATGCTAGTGCTAAATATTTTAACATTAGCAAGTCTCAAAGTAGCAATGAGAAGGGGAAAAATGAAATTAGAAAATAGAGGGTAATGTCATGGAAGTTTCAGGATGTTGCAAAACTGATGGTGACCAATCAGTTCACCAATAATTACAGTATTACAGAAGACACAAGTGTGATACTCTCCTCTCATAAAATGTTTGGGCAACTCCTCACTGAGAAAAACTAATTGGAAGGACACTAATTGATTACACAAATTGAGTTTCTTATTGATCTAATAACTATTTGTGAAATTCAAAACTGCACTCCTTTTGTGTCTTTTTGAAACAGAAAACTGGCCTCTTCCACAAGACTGTTCAACAAAGTTCTGTGTTGTTGCAGCCATAAATAACAGCATTTGCTGTATTTTATTATTATTGGAAACAATCTTGGTTCCATTGAATGAAAATGTATAGCTAACTATATCATGATTAGGTTACACATAGTTAACATTTTAAAAAAAAGAATTACTAAGAGGTCATTCAATTATCTTGTTCTTTCTTTCCAGATTCTTCAGATGAATAAAAAACTGATTCGGCAGAAATTTCCTCATACTATTTCCCCCTTAAAACTCTGTAGGAGATGAATCTACCACAAACCACATTAAAGGGGCTGCCCATTATAATAACAAAACCACTGCATTAAACACCTCTGCATCAATTTCAAATTTTACTTTTTTTAATAGTTTCTTCTTTTTGTTGCATCTGGTACATTCAAATTAAAATATGAATATCTGTGCTGGATGCACAAATTATTATTTGGTTTAAAAAAAGGCCAGAAGGGGAAAATAGTGTGCATATGTAATGGCCATATGTAATGGTTATTTGACATGGGATAGTGGGAATTATAATTAATCAGATATGGAACACATCAGATTGGAGAATATTGCTACGTGAAAAAAATAAAGATTTGTTTGTTTCTATCTTTCAACCAACTGCAGAATGTCCCATTTTTGGTAAAGGATAGTAAACTGTGAGATACTCTTTAGAAGAGGAACATACAATTGCTGAGCTCTCTTTGGGATGGAACTGCGCAATATCTATAAAAGGCAGACTGAATTAAATGCTCAAAAAGATAAGCAATATTAAAACACATAAAATAAATGTAGCTTTTCATAATTAATGATTAATTTTATATGAGCAATTTAATAGTTTGCCAAGGTAACAAACATTTTCATCAACTATTTTCCTCCTGACATGTTAAGCACTCTCCCCAAATTGATGCTATATACACTTGTGGGATTTTAGTACTGACACTTGACCAGTCCATCTTGATTCAATGGTGGCAATTCTTGTAATCCAAGATATCTGGAAAGCACCAGCCTAAAGAAAACATTAGAAGGCAGCAACTATTTGGCTTTTGTAAAAAGGGCAATTTATAATCAATATATACATTTTTGCCCCATGTCATGATAGCTATGTATAGTTATTAAACACCTGCCACATGTTTAAAAAAACATCCAAGTTTATTTATAATTAAGGTAATGCAGACATAAAGTAAAAATAATTATTACATAAATATAAAACAGAAAGATACAAATATATTTATGGCAATTATTTATATCCTACTGTTTAGAATAACAATCCCCCTAAAGCAGCTTCTATTTAAAACAATTATCTATTTAAAACAATTAAAACAATATTTTAAAACAAATATCTAGGATCTTTCCCATATGGCAGGCAATGGTTTTTGTCAGGGGAATCCAGCAAAAGTTCAGCTGGAATAGACTTTGGTGATCATCTTTGACTGTCACATATATACAGGCTTCCAGATGCAATTTAAAATGCTGGTTTTCATCTATAAAACCTTTCATGGTAAAAGGCTATTTGCATGACTGCCAATCTCCAACTTTTTCTGCTCATCCCACAAAATCTGGCCCAATGAGCATGCTTCAGGTTCCTTCTATCAAAGTATTCTTCACAAGACATAATTAGTATTATGAAATTATCAGAAAATGTAGCGATGACCACTAATTCAAACAAGCTTAAATGGGGGGAGGGAAGGGTGAATACATTTATGGAAGGTAGTCTACCAAGGAGCAGGACAGCACACTTCCAAATACCAACTGCAGCAAAATAACTGAGGAGAATAAAATGCTCTGCTTTCTGCTTCAAACATCCCTGAGGCATCTGTCAGCTACTATGAGAAAAAAGTGCTAAACTAAGATAGACCTTGATAGCAGGCCAAGCTTATCATATTAGATCATTGCTCCATGGATACAAGACAACTTAAGAATGAATTCACAGCATTCCATTATCAGTAGCAACATTCCAGGGTTGTATTTGGGTAACACTGGAAAATATGTAATTTTCCTTACAAGAGTTTTCATTGGTAACTAAACAATATTTTTAAAAAGCAGAAGACAACATAGTTGTTTGGAGGAGGGAGATCTCCAATCTATTCCTAAGCAAAAATAAGATGCATGCAAACTTTGACATGCTGTTCACCACAACAGGATTGATGTGTCACAACTTGCATAATAAAACAGACCTTAAATTTGATACAATTTAAGGTGCAGTTCATTAAAGGTACATTAATTGCACTCTTATTCTACATGCATTTAATACTTTTCCTGTTTTGAAATATGAAAATTATAATTCAACAGCAGTTCTGAATAAACCCTATGACAGGGATCACAGGTTGTGCTTTCTTGTTCTCTTAAAACCATTTTTTTTAAAAGAAGAGAACACCTGGCTTAAGATTTTTGATGTACTTGGAATCTTCCTCACTGTTTCGTGACATTTGCTTGATCAAAGACTACTGAGTGAAGTTTGACTCCTCATGTCTACATGAATATATTCAACTTGCATTCTTTACATGTATTGTTTTGACTTCCCCATCTTTTCTATAGCCCTAGATTCCCAGTTGTCTTCTATCTAAATATTATTCAAGTTTGATCCTGCTTAAATCATATTTTCTAATGTATGTTTTAGACCAATGGATAATAATTCTACACATGGTGGACTTGAGGACTTGTGGTTCAACATTAATTTGCTACAAATTGTAATTATATATTTATTTTAAATAAAAGTTAAAATCACTAGTAATTTCTGTTGGCAGACAAGTTTTTATAGAATTGACATACAGTATGACAGTGGTGGCGAACCTATGGCACAGGTGCCAGAGGCGGCACTCAGAGCCTTCTCTGTGGGCACGCACACCGTCGCCCCAGTCCTAGGCCTTCAGCTGGGTTTTATAAAACCTTTTCGCTTTAGGCCTCTGCCGCCATGGGAAAAAAAAAGAAGGTTCAATCAATCAGTCAATTTCAACTTCTCGCGAGAAAAAAAAAGATCTTGCAAAGTTGGAATTGATTGAACTTTTTAGTCCCACCCCGTCTGCTGTTACCACCGCAGCCACGCCCACCCAATGAGCCACGCCTACCCAATGAGCCACACCCACCTGGCACCTAACGATGGATAAGTGGGTTTTGGGTTGCAGTTTGAGCACTCGGTCTCTAAAAGGTTCGCCATCACTGCAGTATGATAACGATATTTCTTCAAATTGAAACTATACTTCCTGAATATCAATAGTTAGACATTCTCCAGGATAAAGGCACTGTTAATTTGGATGACCCTGTACTTTGCTGATATAAGCTTGGCCCATTTCAATTCTTTATGCCTTCCTCAAATCTTATCATGAGTTTGCTATTCAGACAGGCTCTTCTAAAGAAAAGTGACCATATAACATACAGTATGTTTTATTACAGATTTTTGTTGGCATCAGCTGTCTCCCTCTCCGTCAAAATTTCCTGTCACAACTGGAGAAGGAGAACAATATAAATAGAAACTTAATAGGAGTGAATTCTCCCAGGACAATGGTCAACACTCAGCTGTTTCCTTTTAAAGTTTGGAAGTATTTTCTTCTTTAGCTCCTAGGATAGCGCATGATTTAGAAGGCAGGGGTGCTTGAAAAGAAACAAAAATAGCAACCTATTCAAGGAGAGCCTTTGCTGGCATTTGTTGAGTTTAAGAAAAAATTCATAGCAGATAGTTTTGATAATGGTAGCATGAATTTAGTCAATGAAGAGGTAGAAAAAGTGACCAAAGAAAGCTAAGAGAATAGTGCATGAAATTACCAATGATAAAGCTTGAACTTATAAAATCAAGTTTACCTCATCTCAGAATAAGTATTGTTGGTCAATGATTAAATGAAAAGAAAATTCATTTATCTACCTCAAGAATAAGATGTAATTTTGCCCTCTAATCAAGACCCATTTAGGATTATCCATAGGCTACAATTGAACTTATGTCTTTCTGAGTCCTTGTGGACTGACATGAGGGACAATGAAACAAATCAAAGATCAGGCGTCATATACCAAGTCCAGTGCAACAACTGTGAAAATAACTATGTGGGAAAACTGGAAAAAACCTATTTACCAGACTGCACAAGCACTCCCTGGCTATCAAAAGACACGACCCATTGTCCCTCATGTCTGTCCACAAGGACTCGGAAGGAAACAAGTTCAATCTAACCGGGACCACAATTATAACCCAAGTAAAGTCAAGGAGAGAATTCCATGAGGCCTGGTTCTCCACCAACCAATCAGTGAACAGACACATTAACATCGACCCTGCCTACCAACCCCTGAGAGCGAGAGTTGCTTCAACTGAAATACCGGAAGCAACATTCCAAACAAACCGAACACAATTCAAACCGCACTGAAGATGTCCCCCCAGAGACGAAACATTTGCAACCTAATTATCAAGCCTGGAGATCAAACCAACAGCCCAGCTACCAACCCGAGCTACTTGTATTAAAACACATCTCAAAATCATATATTTAAAACCAGTGCTTTTTTTGTTAAAAAACAAAAAGGTGCCGGACTCACACATGTCACACAACCCGCCTTGCCTACCCTACAAGGGTCCATCCAAAAAAGGTGCCGGAACTCCGTTCTGGGCGTTCTATGACAAAAAAAGCCCTGTTTAAAACTGTGTGTGTGTGTGTGTGTGTGAATAATAATAATAATAATAATAACAACAACAACAACAAGTTGAAAGATACCTTGGAGGTCATCTAGTCCAACCCCCTGCTCAGGCAGTAAAGCTTATATCATTTCAGACAAAGTTCTTAAAAACTTCCAGTGTTGGAGCACTCACAACTTCTGGAGGCAGGTTGTTCCACTGATTGTTCTAACTCAGGGGTTCCCAACCGGGAGTGCTCGCACCCTCTGGGGTGCGAGACAATATTCCAGGGGGTGCGAAAACTTGGGTTTTCAAAATTATAATGTATATGCATAATTCGTTGCCGTTATTTTGAACTTTTGTAAGGGGTGCGAGAATAAATCAGAAGCATTCTAGGGGTGGGGGGTATAGAAAAGGTTGGGAGCTGCTGTTCTAACTATGTATATGTATATATGGTTTTATTTTGATGTTGTAAGTGATATGGGCAGCAAACAAATTTAATAAACAAATAAAATGTATGTGTTAAATGACAATAAAACAAGCGAGCAAATATTGACGTTTCAATGTTATGGGGGATTCAGCATATTGTTGTCTATCTAGCAATTAAAGCTAGGCTTTTTACATTGTTTTTCACCTGACACTCACTAGGTAATAATTTAATCTAGACTAAAGGATTTTGAATACAGTACTAGTTGTATCTATATTAATTGATCTACTTTTCTTTGCAAAATTCCATCTTAACCCTTTCCTTTTGACATGTTATCTTGCTACAAATCTTGGAATTTGAGATGGCTGCAGAGAGATATTTGCTGTCTCCAAGTATGTGAAGGATTTCACACAGAAGATTGGGCAAACATTTTCAGAATTGTTGTAGAAGATAGCACTGTAATTTAAGAAAATAAATTTTGGTTAAAATCAGGAAAAAAATCCCATTAGTAAAAGTTGTTCAACAGTGGAATAGACAGCTAAGGGAGATAAAATCCTTTTTTAAACAAAAATCCTCCAGAGAACCACTGCTAGGCTATACTGACAAAAACATAATAGACCTATTCTCTCACTATTTGCTTATTTATTTATATCCCATCTTTATTTTTACAAATAATTCAAGATGGAAAATATATCCTGCACACCTTCCAGCTACTCTTTTCTCTTCAACAACTTGTGAGGTGGGTTAGGCCGAGAGTGAGTGACTAGTTCAAAGTTACCCAGCTAGCTTTCTCGGCTGAAGCAAAACTTAAACTTATCTGAAATTCAATTGCTTAATTTTTTTCAATAAGTCAATTATATCTTCTGACAATTATTACCTTCTCACCAGGTTTAAGATTGGGTCCCTCAGAAGAAGGTTAGGGTTAGAAACTTGATTAGAAACTAGGATATTCTATAACATTTGCAGACACACAGCTTAATATTAGAGGTAACGTTTCCTTTGCCATCCCATGCCCAAAGAAGTAGTCTCCAATGATAGACAATGTGATTTAACAGTCTAAGATGCCACATTATATTTTGTACGGTATATAGTGATCTCATTTTGAATTATTGCTTATCAATAATTATGGAATTGATTTTCAGTCAAAGATTTTACCACAGAGCTATGATTCCAGGTTTTCTGATGGAAGTAGATTAAAACTTGTTTCATCAAAACTTTTTTTAAAAAACTTTACAATAATGTGCTTTGACTTAGTCTTGAGTCATGGTGACTACGACAAACCCCTAAAGTGTTCTTAGCAACACTTTCAAAAATGAGAGAGTGACTAGCTCATAGTCACCCAGCTGGCTTCTCTGCCCAAGCCAGTACTATTAAATTTTAAATGGGAAACTCAGAGTATAAAATGGTTCAGAATTAAAAAAGGAACTTGGCAAGGTTGCATACTGTCACCTTTACTATTAAACATGTATACAGAAATAATTATGAGAAATGCACATTTGGAGGAATCTACCATTGCAGTTAAAATCAATGTTAGGAATATCAACAACTCCCAATATGCAGATGATAAAACATTCTTCATAGAAAATTAGGAGGATCTGGAGTGACTAATTCTGAGAATCAAAGATGAAAGCAAAAAATTTAGACTGCATCTTAACATTAAGAAAACAAAATTACAACTGCAGAGAACACACAAGTCAGAGTGTAAATCGAGTGCAGATTGACAATGAGACCATTTAAACAGTAAAGATATTAATCTTTCTGAACTTTAAAATCGACCAAAGTGGTGACTGCAGTCCTGAGATCAGAAGGCATATAGCACTTGGAAGAACTGCAATCTCTGGCATGAATAACATCTGGAAGAGTAAAGACATCAACCTCACATCCAAATGTAGATTAGCTAATGCAATAATTTTTACAATTGCTACTTATGGCTGCAAAACATGGACTCTGGAAAAGGCAGTTGGGAGAAGGTGGATGCCTTTGAACTGTGGTGCTGGAGATGACTAGTACACATTCCATGGGCTCAAAAATAACACAACCCTAGACCCAACCTCACCACAATATCACTTGAAGCCAACATCAGCAGAGGCTATCATCCATTCCCTGGACTGCAAGGCAATCAAACTGGTCAGTCCTAGAAATCAACCCTGACTGCTCTTTAGAAGGCCAGATCCTGAAGTTGAAACTCAAGTACTTTGGCCACCTAATGAGAAGGAAGGACTCACTGGAGAAGAGCCTAATGCTGGGAAAGATTGAGGGCAATAGAAGAACGGGACGACAGAGAATGAGGTGGCTGGATGGAGTCACTGAAGCAGTAGGCGTGAACTTAAATGGACTCCAGAAGATGGTAGAGGACAGGAAGGCCTGGAAGAACGTTGTCCATGGTGTCGCGATGGGTCGGACACGACATCGCAACTAACAACGAATCATCCATTGGTCATGTCATGAGAGCTGACTCATTTGAAGTCAATCATGCTGGAAGTGATCAGCGGAAAAAGGCGAAGGGCCCCCCCTAGTACCTGCTGGCTGGACACCATAAAGGATGACACCAGGATGACCATGGCGAATCTGAAGGAGGTGGTGCGAGGGGCATAGAGTGTGCTGATCCATAAAATGGCCAAGGTCGAACACAACTGAATGGCTGACGATGACAACAGTGGGATGTACTTGCCTAATCAGACTGGTGTACAATTTGGAGGTCCTCTTGAACTCACAGCTCCTGCCTTTGTGAACCAATTGTGCACATTCCTCATGGTGATTTATGTCTTACTTCCTGCTTGGATTACTGTAGGTCTAGCATGGAGGGCATGCTCTAAAATCCCTCCATTAAACAATGCCATTTTGTTGTACCCTGGATATATGCTTTCTCTGTGGCTGCCCTGTGGAATAGCCTTCCCCCCACCCCACTCTGAGAATTGGATGGGCTTGCCCATTAACCTTTCCTAAGGCTCTGAAGTCCTAATTGTTTTTCTCAACCTTGACAATTTTGAAATGTTTGGGACTTCAACTCCTAGAATTCCCCAGTGGCGGAGAATTTCTGGAAATTGAAATCCATACAGCTTCAAAATTACCAAGGTTGAGAAACAATGCTCCAGGCTGTTTGGGTCAGGCTGTTAGGTAAGCTTCTTAGTGTAGTGATGTGATTTTTTTGCTGGTTAGTCGTGTATTTTGGCAGTTATTGTTTAATCAGGTGGTTGTGAGCTTAAACTGCTGTGATAGTTTTAATCTTATGAAATGGGTGGCTCTATAAACCCTTAAAATAAACAAAACATTGAATCTTGATCACACCTCTCTCTCTCCCAATGACCTAAGTAAAATTGGCCCAATTTAATCTGAGTCTCCCCATTTAGTTCTGGATGCCATAGTTTCGGTCTTCCTGCATACACTCAAGTTTAATGATTAAAAATCAGGCTATCCTTTAAGAGGGTATTTTTTATCCGATACTTTCCCCTCAAGATAGTTTCTGAGCTTGTACAGAATACTCTTCTACACCCCCACCCCACCGGCGTATAAATATTTCTAGAGTATTGTAAATTAAACATTTTCAATAAGTGTATACAAATGCAGCATTTCTCTCAATCGGGACTCAAAAAGTTCTCAAACACCCGCCTCTCCCTTCGGCAGCTTGGGTGTTTCCGGCTATCGTTCCTCTATTTCCGAAATAAGAGACAAACCTCCTCGGTCAATTTTTGATATTTCAATCTTCCCCAACATGTTATCATTTTCATGAGTTATGTACAGTACATACAGTACACATAAGATGGTGACGTAATTTACTTTTGATCAATATGGTTTTCCGAATCACTTCGGCTCTTTCCGTCACGATAAAGCCGAGACCGGACGATGCTTTGGTGACTTCAATTAAGAGAGCAGTCCAAGACCGACTCGCTTTCGCTTTCTTTCGGCACTTTCCGTCAAGAACGAAGAAGCCTGGCCTTCGAGTTCGTTCGCGTCCTTTTCGTCTCCGCTCGGGAAGGAGCAGCGGAAGAAGTCTTGCCTTCGGATCTTTTCGTCACTTTCCGTCGACTGCTCGGCAACACTCGGCTCCTGACGGGCTGGGGCCTTCCTTTCCCTTTCCTTACCTCCTTCACGGCCCAGTTAACGGTCGCTGCCAGTTTAAATGAGACGGGATCCGGGTCGTTGTCGTGCCACACCCTGAGGCGGTGTCTGAATCTGCCAGGAGGAGCGGGGAGAGAGAAAAGAGACAAGGGGGCTCCCTTCCCCCCCCAATCTCTCTCATCCGGGTCCTGTCCCTGAGTGGGGAGCCGGGGCAGGATGACGGTGCTGCAGGAACCCGTCCAGGTACGGACACCGGTGGCGAAGGGCCTGTACTGGGAGGGGAGAAACGAAAGCAGGAGAAAAAAGAGGAAAGGAGCCTCAGGAGAAAGAAGGGTTCCTGCTCTTCTTTTTCTATTGATAAGATATAGCTCCTTTACAAACTCCCTTTGCTCCTTTCAGGGGATGGGGGATGGAGGATGGCGGTGCAAGAGAATCTTCTGTAATCTCACTTTCTTAGTTTACAGTATGTTATTGCCTTTGTGAATGTCGCGTTAGTACTTCGACTGTCCCTGCACCGGTAAATCAGTTCAGTTCTCTCCTCTGGAAGGAACGATGTGTCGTTTTTAAAAATTGCCTTTTGCATTTCGTGTTTTTAATTCTCCCTCCCCCCCCTTTCCTGGACTTAAATACATTCTCTCAACTCTCAAAAACCTCCTGGGCCCCCAAGGATCACACTTTGTTTTTTGTCCTTTTAGACACCTGTAGTGTAAGCGCCTTCCCCACATGAACCCTCTCTCATTGATCCCTGTCCCATCTCTCCCATTTAGTACCAGTCCATGGTCCTAAATAAATCCATGCCTGTTTAGTAGCATTGGATATTCTTTAATTATCATAATTCCTGTCAGCTTCTCCTTTTCCACGAAGGACTTACATTTGCATTGCTTGTTTATATATAATCTGATTATGTCGTATATCATCCATTCTGTCATTTCAAGACATTATATGCTATCTGATTCTTCTCTAATTGCCAAAAAGGCCCTCTACCACTACAGTCCTTCTGATTCTCCATTATATTTGTGGCTCCAGCTGAGGAGGCCCCATATTTTCAGTTTCTGCCTTGTTGCAGAAAGACTGGCTAGGGCTGGATCATTATTCAGATCTAGAAACTAGTATTACTTCTTCAAATGCCAACCCTGTATTGAGCTGAAGAGTTTTGAAAAATTTACAAGTGTCATAAAATGTTTTTAAGGGCCTAGCATATCAGACATATGCACTATGCCAGCTTTTGTTTATGTTGCTTTCTATTTCTTTAATATAGCAATGCAGTTTTCTGTGTTCTTCACCCAATTCATTTCAAACCATATTTTTATTTTCAGCTTCCTAAATTTTCTCATCTTGTGTATTTTACAATATCATGGACTGGTGCTCTACAAATTACAATTTATTTTCCCACTGTGCTTATTGATTGTTCATCCATTTTCATTTGTTTAAGTTCATTGTCATCTTTTTCTCAAAGCAAGCTTAAAGCTTCTTAAAAATTGCAAACAAAAAGAAAATCTTTGATGTGTAATGCCATAGCCAGCAAATCAAATCATAACATTCTGTTGAGGGGTTCTCTTTTTCCTCGCTGAGAATTGTAGGCACCATCTAAAAGCTTTAGTTTTCAATCATTGGTGCCCACCTCATCTTTAGTCCTGGTTGACAGCTGGAGTAAATAATGACTTAAGCAGTGAACACAATCATTTCCAGGTGTCCATTTTCAGATCACAGAATCAGATGACTCTCCAATCTCAATGAAATTAAGGGCAATGAAACAAAGGAGAAGACAACTATAATGATAATGAAGAAAAACCTGAGGTGCATCTGACTGAACCTAAGCAACCTGTGCTAGAAATAACTGTAATATTTATTCTATGGTACAAATAATGGTGAAAAAATTTATTTTCCCATTACTGTTTCCAGTATGTGACTATATTAATACATTGCAGCAAAAACAGCTAAGAGATTGTGCCATCTTTAAAACTAACGAATTTATTTTCGCATGACAGATACATTGAGGGTTTTTTTAATGCTATGGTTTTTTCACCATTGTTAAATTTTATTCTAACTTTGAGACTCTTAAACTAGGATTAGCTTTATAATTTCTGCTAACTAGTTTATAAGACACTTGTAGATAGACTGCTTGCATTAATACTGATTTGGAATCCATCTTAGAAGAACCAATTAATGTACTTTTGACAATTGTTCCAATTTATGGATTGTTTTCAATGCTGAATGAAAGTGTGAACATCACTCTTAGAAGTATCAGGTTGGACAGTTGTGAATTGTCCTTCATGATTAATTAAAATAACCATTGAGAATTGCTCAGTTGATAGAAGTGATTATTGCTTATGAGATGATTGTAATGAATCAATTCCTAGACTGATACTTCTGGTTAATACAAATTTTGGGGAATTTTCTCTAGAAAATCTTATTTTCATATTTTCTACTACAGTAGGAAAAACAAGAAGCATATGGCATATCATACATGGACTAGCAATATATATGAACATTTCATCTATCAATGATTGTATTATTTGACTGTATTATAAATTACTGGTTAAGGGGCCTAGGTATCATGGATATTGAAAAAGTAGTAAAACTCTCTTCATCAGAAGATGAAGTTGAAGATCCTTTTCCTATTTGCCCCAAGACCAGGAATATTCAGTAAGACCAATTTATCAGCCAAAAAAATAAACAGGTCCTCAACTTACAACCATTTGATTAAATTTAATTAATGACTGGGATAGCTATTTGCAGTTTCTGACAAGGAAAATCAATTGGGGAAATCAGATACACTTAACAACCGCATGAGTCACTTAACAACTAGTGATTCTCTTAACAACTATGGCAAAAAAAGTTGTAAAATGGGATATGACTTACTTAATAACTGCCATGCTTAGCAATGGATATTTTGGACTCAGTTGTGATCATACGTCAAGGACTTTGTATTCTACTTTTTGGTTGCTGTTTTACAATTATAAGCATTTTTCTTAGTGTTATTTCAGGTACACTATACTTAATGTATGGCTTTTTTAATATTGTTCTTGTTGGTATAATATATTTATTTGTTTTTATTCTACCTTTATTATTTTTATAAATAACTCAAGGTAGCAATTATATCCAATATACCTTCCTCCTGCTATTTTCCCCATAATAACTCTGTGTGATAGGTTGGGCTGAGAGGGAGGTTGGCTCTAATGTTGTATATTATCTCTCATGAAATGAGGGGCTCACATCCTAACACTATATTTCCCTTAGATATTTAGAAGAGTTGGTAGTATGTATATTTCTGTATCAAACTTATGTGATTTTTCCAGTAGTTGTGCATTTAAATTATATTTGCAGACACAGTACAAAAAGATTTGATGGACTTTCTGCAATAGAATAGGACTAAATTTTCTTCTCTATCAGTAAATGAGATGTCCTCTATTAGTTTTAGGATCTTTCATCTGTTTTTTTAAAACTCAATAATTATTTTCAATGGTAATGTCTGTGTGCTGAAATTTCAGGATACTATTTCAAACTCTGTAGATTCTAGGTTTGTGGAGCAGTAGACAAAATATTAGTAAAATTGTTTTGGATAGGAACCAAAAAATATCCAGAAAGAAAGTAATGGCTAACCATTTTCATACACCTGTCACAAAAACTGTGTAGGTGTGTCCATGTAGCTACCAGGAGTTGGGCACAACTGAACACAGTTTTTACTTATTGATGCTTGTAGCAAAGAGTTTTAGTGCTTTGTTACATAAGAATGTAATTTCCCTGGACATAGATAATCTCACTTTTTTACCTGGGTTTGTCTTTTCTCTGTGATAGATCACATTTGGCAAAAGTACTGAAGTGGTTTCCTGGGGTGTTTTTTCAAGGTTAGCTTGCAGCCGTAGTAGTCCCTACAAGTCTCGCATCCAAGTTCTAACCACATCCAACCTTATTTAATATTGAACCCAGGGAAGGGGGGGCAGGTGCTATACCTGATATTAGCACACAAGCCAAAATGGCTGGAATCATTAGAAACAATTACAAACTGATTTTTTTGTTATTGAGTTCAATTCCAGTCACAGTAAATGAACTATTGTTATTTTGTTTATCTGATTACTCTAGCAGAAGGAATGAAATGGAAATAAAGAAGTTTCAGGGCTCCATTTTAAAGTGGGTAATATTATTAAAATATTGCAATATTACTATGAATGAATATAGTATTTATACAGCTTTTCCCAAACAAATCTTAATTAATTTTTTTCTATATTTTGACTGACTGTCCACTGATATTGCAGACATATAGTCATCAATCGCTGAATTAACAGTTCTTGTGCAATATTTATTTGTTTAACATTTCTCTAACTCATTTGCTTCCAGCCATGTCAGCCCAAATATGGGTATTTTCAGGAGCAACAAGGGATGGCAAATGATGACAGGTGCATGATTATGTCATTGCACAAATATCATGTCTTAGTTATTTTGTCAGCTGTTATAATGCAAGTGCATAATTATGGTATTTGCATAATGGCACTATGCAGGTGTCATTTTGGCACCATAATATAACCCTTAAAACTTTGGTACAAAAAATACATTGAAATACCAACTTTCTTTTTTTTTTTAAGCTAGTGTAACTGGATTATTGGTTGCATAATTACAAAATATGGTAGTTTTTGCAGAATACTGCCAAACCTGTATTGTATTTCTCTTTAAGGAAAAAAGTAATTAACTTTTATTATCAGAAGAGTGGAAAGATACATGAAATTAATAAAGCTAAAATACTTGTCTGTTTTAGTTTCTGTTATTCACTACATATTCTACAACTTGGCAAACTTTTGTTTCCAACTAAAAAATTACGCATATTCCAAAAATGCAGTTTTAAATGGATTATTACAGCAAGAATGGTCTTATTGAGGTTAATTGTAATTACATGTAGTCTAAAGTCTATCCCATTTTGTCCATACTAAAGTGAGAAAAAATGAACCTGCTGACATGAATTAAACGCTACTAATGTAGTTGAAAAACTGTTGTTCTTTCTTTGTTGACATTTGTTACAGGTAATATTGAAAGTTTTCTTCTTGATTTTTTCCTCTCACTTAAGGAACCATTTATTATATGGAATGTCACTAGATTTTGCTTGATACAACTTGCAGTTTGTAAATAAAAAATTAATGGTATTGTTTATGAGTAAATTTAAGGATTTCTCCTTAAAAAGAGGTAGTCCCTTTTATTTGTTAATATTTATCTATCCCAGCATCCTTTTTGTGGCCTTCAAAGACACCTATCCCATCCTCATCCTGTCTTAGTCTTAGTCTAAAGGTCTAAGAAATCTTAGTTTTAGCATTAATATCAAAAATGTTTATAGAGAGAGTTTTAATATTATAGTGTTGTTTTATATTACTGAATTAATATTAGTATTACTAGCTGTACCCGGCCACGCGTTGCTGTGGCTCAGTCTGGTTAAATGGAAAAGCATGTTTTTACCTGTCACAGGTGTGACATCTGTATAATAGTAGGTATATAAAAACACGCGCATATTCGAATGCAACGTTGTGTCAAAATTTCAAAGCAATCGGTGAAGAACTTTCGGAGATTTAAGATTTTGAACAAACGAACATTTACATTTTTATTTATATAGATAGTAAAGATAATGACAGCAGCTGCAGATGGACATGAGATGTTTAAAATCAACAAGGAGGAAATTAAACTAGTTTGAGAATGTATCTTTCTTACATCAAAAATTGTTCAAGAAGGCAGTTCTGCACCTGAAATAAGGATAACCTTAGGTCGCACTGCAATGGTTAGCATGAATAAGATTTGGAAAAGCAGAAATATTAATATAAATAAAAAAGCAGGCTAGTTAGAGCAATAGTCTTCCCTATAAAGATGGATGGGTTTGAGAGTTGGACACTAAGAATGCCTGATCAGAGAACAATTATTGCCTTTGAACTGTGGTGCTGGCATAAATTATTGCATATACCATGGTCAGCCAGAACAACAAACAGAGAGGTGTTGAATCATATAAAACCAGAAACATCACTAGAAACCAAAATCACAAGACTATGTCTGATTTACTTTGGCCATGTCCTGCATGCAAATTCATTGGAGAAGTCAGTGATGCTAGGAATGGTTACTGGGTCAAGAAGAAGGGGCAAGCAAAGAACTTGCTGGCTTGATACCATCAAAGCTGATATAAAGATGAACATCCAATAACTGACAGAAGCTATGCTTGACAGAGTAGCATAGAGACCATTTGCCTACCAGTATAGTCACTAAGAGTCAGACATGATTTGAATGGTGAAAACTACTAAACTATTGTATTATTATTGCTAGCTTTTAGTTATCTTTTATAAATTTCAGTGTTATTAAAATGGATATAATATTTTCGGACTATATGTTGGTTTATAATTAGTACTGAATATTTGGAAACCAGACAATTCTGTTTTTAGGGAAAATATGCAAACTATTAAAGCTTTTTTCTAGTTTTATCTTAACAGACATTTATCCTAACTTTATTAGATACATGTAAAAAATTTTCCATAGTCACACATGTTCTTTTCACTGACTGTTTAATTCAATTTATAGCCTGCATTTCTATCTTTATTATGCTCAATGAATATAAATTTAAAATAAAATATAAATAATTGAAATTAAAGCACAATAATAAAATCTTTATAGATATTGAAGAGGAAAGAATCCTTTTCTGAAAGTGGAAAAACATACCTTCTTAAGAGTACATTCCAGAGTTTAAAAGCAGTGCAGGAAAGCACTCCCACTTGAGCAAAAAATAGGCTTTAGAAAGTACAGGCATATTAGGATTTACTGTATCTATTTGTTGCCAAAAAGTGGGACAAAATAATAACATAACATAGCTTTTGTTCAAGTTTCCTGTATATGGCCAGATTTGTAAGGTTGCAATCAAAACATGTCCATGGTTTTAGCTCTGCTTAGTCTTATCCACATAGCAACAACAGTATGTTTCATATTAAGTTTATTGGTTGAAATGTTTTTTTGTATTTCAAAAAATAGTTTAATTTTACTCTCTTTCCAATTTGCTTGTCAATCCAGATCAGTCCTCAAGGTGGCTTAAAGTAACAAAATCAGAATAGGTTAATTAGTTAATTATTAATTACTATGCATTTAAAAAATATTACAGTTTTAAAAACAAAACATAATTTCAGGTAAATAGGTTGACGTGTAAATATATTTGGAAATACATTTATTCATCTTTTGCTTGCATCTGGTAACAATAAATATTATTTTTTCTTTTCTCGTAGGCTGCTATATGGCAAGCACTTAACCACTATGCTTATCGGGATGCTGTGTTTTTGGCAGAGAGACTGTATGCAGAAGGTATGAACCTGCTCTGATATAAATATTTGCACTATTTGCAGAATTGTCAAAATACTTTGAAGCTTTTTTCCAGCATTATCCATGAAATCTAAATGATAATGTGGTCTGATCAATAGCAGAGATGGTATCTATATATAGCAGAGTAGTATATAGGAGTATTCCTTTAAGCTTGAAAAAATAGTTTTAATAGATAGCATTCTGAGTAATAGTCCAGTGATAGTACTGTAAAAACTTTTTTTTAAAAGCTAAAATATAGGCTTCTTTGTCAGATCAGCCCTCAGCTGGAAGGAGGTTGTATTCTATAATCTAAATGTATGAAAATTAGGCAATATTTTAAAGTTGTAGAAAGTATTATTATATACTGAATGGTACTTTATTGTGTTACATTATTTCATATTTACATAATCAAAAATAGAGCATGTACACAAATAAAGGATGATGCTCGACAGACCTAGGGAAAGATGCTGGCCTAGAAAATATTTTCCCTCATGACATTGGTCAATATTAATGTACAGTTTTTAAAACCTTTCCTCATTTCCATCTATGCACAGCACAAACATCCTAGCAGCATTTTTTGTTACTATTGTTCCTGATCCTGTGATATTATTCATGGATGATACAAATTTGTCATTTTTAGCTGTGCTGATATTAATATTTTTCCTCCTATCATATAATTGCTCAAAGGTATAGGCTCCAGGTATTAAAATGTATTAGACTATGTCATTTATTAGCTGGGTGAGGTCAGTTAACTGCTGCAATTTGAAACAAAGGCTATACGGATATGGCTGGGCAAAGAGAAGAGACAACCTCTGCTGATATAGTTTTCTGAAACTCAAAGATGGGTGCTAGCATTTCAAGAACAGTGGAGAAAGGCCTAACATCAAACAGAATAGAGTGAGTTCATGATTGTTCATAGTACAACCTATTATTATATCATTGTCACAAATTTCTAAGTTATGGAGAACTCTTGATGCTTGCCAACAAAATGATTGTAATTACTATGTAAAACAAAAATAAGTAGATCCTCAGAGTAGTTTGGCATGAAAGTTGCCACAAAATACTATGCACCTTAACTGTTTGCATCCAGAAGTTCAGGGCTAAGCAACTGATATTTTTTCATCTTTATTTCTTCAGTACATTCAGAAGATGCTCTCTTCCTACTGGCAACCTGTTACTATCGCTCAGGAAAAGCTTACAAGGCATACAGGCTCCTTAAAGGACACAGTTGTACCACCCCACAGTGTAAATATTTGCTTGCCAAGTGCTGCATTGATCTTGGCAAGTAAGTTGTCCCTACATTTGTTAGTATTGTGTATTATGCATTTCTCTTTATAAAATATGTGTCATCATTTTGTGGATTTTCAGCTATTGGGCTACTCAGAATACATTCATTTTGATGTATAAAAGCAAAGTCTTGTAAAAGTATAAGTCTTGTAAAAGAAAAAGTGAAGATGTAGAAATATTGTCTTAAAACTAATATGATACAATTTTAAAGTATACTGCTCACATCTCTACAATGCTGCTTTAGATTAGCTGCAAATATTAAGTCAGAGATATCAAACTCACAACATCACGTGACATGTCACGATGTATCATGACTTTTTTGCCATTGATGGCAATGGGGTGGGCGTGGTTTTGCTATGATGCATCTGGTCCGCGGGCCGACAGTTTGATACCCCTGTATTAAGTAGTCTATGGACTGGTTCAGATTTTAAGGGGAAAAAGGTGAGATGACTTATGTAGACCTCCACATGAAGGAGTGGAGCAGCTCTATTCTTCTATGGAGTTGTGAAGGGTAGCAGCAGAGTGCTAAGAAAAAGTAAAACCAGTTTAAGCAATTGCCAAAAAATGTCTGAGTAATTCCATATGCTCCAAAGCATTGATAGCCCTAGTATTAAGTATGGAAGAAGTGTAATGATTATGTTTTTGTATCTAATTATCAGCAAATTTTTGTTACCATGGAGCTGCTTTATTGCCTTCTTGAAATGAATGTGGCATTAATAGAGAAGTAGCTTACTGATACAGTTTAACAAGGAATGCATAGAGAAGTTGGTCTCTGCAAGCTCAATACAGGATAGACAAAATATTTATTTAAATGTAAAACAATAAATTCATAACAACTGCATGAGAGATGATTTGTTCCTTGCCTGTAAATGAGGAATACAGCTAAGGATTCCATATGGTTAATAAGAAAGCTGAGAAGTAGGACTTCCGGTTTTGCGCTGTAGTGCAGCAGCTGAGAGATCAGGGGCTCCACACCCTACGGCTGATTTCTGCCTGCCAGGGGACACTAAATGGGCCTGAAGTTGCCCCGTACAGGCAACATAGAAGGGGGGAAGTCCCACCGATTGCAGAGAGACAGCGGTCGATCCGATCGGTTTGGGAAAAGCCCTCCAGAAACAGGCAGGAGAAAGGCTAGCTTAACTTCCAAATCTAGTCCAAGCTACAAGCAACTGAAGTCCAAAAGTACAACTTCAAGCTGACTGTAAACAACGTGTTTGGAACTGGGTAAGAACAGTAATTTTCTCTCTTCTATTTGAAAATTGATTTCCTGGGGAAAAAAATAAAGAGAAACCCCAAGACGCAAAAAGCCTCCAAAAGTGAGAAGGAGGGGGACCTTTGCCCCACCCTCCTGCAGACAGAAGCAGTGAATTAAACTTTTCAGGGGGAACAGAAATATACTGAAATGAAAAGAATATAAGACTTAATTTGGATAAGTTTGAAATCGGTGGAATCTGTTAAGATTTTCTTTTTACATCATGAAAATAGAAGTAAATAATTGTCTATTATTTACTTCTGAAGAACTGATGCTGACATCTAGTGGTGGATGAAAATATACAACAGCAGCTGCTCTATTACAGGGACTGGCAAAGCCCAAGAAAAGATAAATTTGATTTTGGTGACCTTCAATGTCTTAATAACAGAGAATAGAAAACATTTTGGGCTATCTACAAAGTGAGAATTATAAACTCTAAAAAAAAAAAAAAAGAATTGACCTTTCTGGGTTACAAATACTAACTTATCTGTGACTCTAAAGCTGTCTGCAGAGAAAGGAAAACCCTGATTTTTGGCTATCATGGAAAACCAGAGATCTGCAGAAAGAATATACCAAGAAAAAACAAATACTTTCCAGAAGGAGATCTATGCTATGTTGCAACTAATCCAAACAACAATGATCTCAAACCACAAGGAAATTAAAAATAACTTTGAAAACATAAATGAATACATCTCCGATTTAACTTTACAATATAAAAATTCTCATAAAATAAAAATAGAGAGTGAGCAGAAAAAACAGACTACTGAATACGAGACAAAGGAGAAAGATTTCAAGATGGAATTTAACAATACAAGGAAGTTGACTTAACCCGGATGGAAAAAAATTTACAGGAAACTCTGGACACGGAAAAGACAAACTACACTTTAATATTACAAAATAAGTTTGAGGACAAGAAAAAAGATTTGGCAAAATGGATTTTGCCAGAAGAATTACAAGAACTTGAAAGACAAAAAATAAATAAAATCAAGAAAGAAAGGGGAAAAAATTCAATGAATACAAAGGGGCGAAACCTTCCTATAAAAACATCTTACCTGTTTTGCCTTTTGTACCTACAACAACATTTATAAGATTATGGGAATATTCTTTGATTCATCGAAGTATATTGAACAGGAAAGATTTTGGGCAAAAAAAAAATAAATCTAAAGTGAGAATTAAGAAATTAGATGATGGGAATTACCAGAGAGAGTATTTAAAAATTAAACATTTGTTTGAATATGATTAAAGAAATAGAAAGATTTTGAATATAAATGAAGATTAGTTTAAAAGGGATGAACCCCTCAACATAGTATGTCTTTTTTCTTTTGTGTTTGATTTTTTGACGAGAAATATAAAAATGTTGGGATGGTTTATATAAAAGAAATGTTTTCTCTGTTTTGTCTTTTTTTTCTTTAAGATATGAGAAATATAAAAATGTGATGGCTTGTATGAGAAAAAAGATTTAAATACTTAAGTGTAACTAATTTTGAGAAAATCTTAACCAGTAAGAATGCTTTGAATATTGTGGGGAAAACAAATTTAAATAAGAATTTTGTAAATAGAATTTATGACGAGGCAATCAAGATGATCAATGAAAAGAAGCTTTATATTGATGTGGTTATTATTTCCAGAAACATGAGAAAAATGTCTATATTCAATTGTCATTTATTTAAATAAGAACTGTATTAATTTAAGGTTGGCAAAAGAGAATATTATTGGAAGAAGAGGAAATCAAGTAAAGCTATTATATGGAATATAGAATTATAGAAATTAATTGTTATTTATTGTTTTTTAAACACTAATCCAGACAACACGCTGTTTATCAAATATTAAGGTGTATGTTAAAAATCAATAAAACATTTTTTTTTTTAAACTGAGAAGTAAACCTTTATCCATCTCATTTCCATTGCTCTTATTTCATTTTGCTCTTCTGTTTATTTTTCTTAATTTCTATTTTACTATCTTTAAGCAGACTCGCAGAAGGAGAACAGATTCTGTCTGGTGGAGTTTTTAACAAACAGAAAAGTCATGAGGACATTGTAACTGAGTTTGGAGATTCTGCATGTTTCACACTATCCCTTCTGGGCCATGTGTACTGGTATGGCTTCTCTATTTTTGGGGGATAAATTGCTGTTCCACTATCATCACCCAATATGATGAACTTACACATGTGTAGATTTATTATTATGGGTTGTTGCATAGTCAGTCAACCAGATTAAAGTGGATTTAGCATTTTTATCCACCTACCAAGTCCTTCCAATGACCTGAGATAGGCAGATGTTATTCTTTGTAAGCTGTTTCAAGTAAAGCTGCTATTTGCAATTGATTGATGGTGATTTTGTAAATGTTGATGCACCTGATGTGCTCAAGTGATGAGCCAGATATTTTGAGATTGCACCCAAGGTGCCTGTAACTATTGGCACAATCTTTGCTTTATTATGTTTCATTGCACAATCAGAGGTTCAGACTGGATTTGACATTTTTATTTGCCTATTGAGTCCTTCCAAATGACCTGGAATAGGCAGATGTTGATATTTAACGGTGCTAGAGATATTGTCACAGGATATAAGATTTTTCAAGTAAAGCTGCCTTTTGCAGTTGATAGATAGTGAATTTGTCAATGCTAATGGTCTTTATCATTATATTTTATCCCACTTTTATGGTTTGGATTATAGACACACAGTTTTCTTTAGCAAAGAGAAGCTTCTTTACTTATAAGTAAGCACTCTATTTCTATTGTAAAGCTTCAGATATAGATACTTCCTTCTGAGAAGATTCATTTATGCAAGAAACATTCAACGTATTTGTCAGTGATCTGGATATATATAAGTAATACAGAAATGTTTCTCTTAGAACTTTATTATTGAAGAGTCCTTGGTGCTCTCTGAACTTGGTTGTTTTCTTGCAGACATTTCATTACCCAAACTAGCACTGATAATATTACCTAGCTTGGATAATAAAATGTCTGTGAGAAAACAACCAGGTTTAGAGAGCACCAGGGACCCCTCATTTCAACCCTAAGCTACAAATACTCTCCTTTATTGGAACTTTATTATGTTTAGATTTTTCCAAATTCCTTGGACATCTACTCCTCATGTAGGAGTGTAATTCTTCCAAAAACAAGTGCTGTTGACCAACAGTATGATATGTGCAGTACATATATATGTGTACCGATGTATACAGAATACAGGTAGTCCTCGACTTAAAACAGTTCGTTTAGTGATTGTTTGAAGTTACAACAGCATTGAAAAAAATTATGACCATTTTTCACACTTATGACCATTGCAGCATCTCCATGGTCATGTGATACACATTCGAATGCTTCTCAGCTTCTCATGTATGATGGTTGCAGTGTCCCATGCTCATGTGATCAACTTTTGTGATCTTCTGACAAGCAAAGTCAATGGGGAAGCCAGATTAATTTATCAACGGTATTACTAATTTAACAACTGTAGTGATTCACTTAACAGATGTGGCAAGAAAAGTTGTAAAATGGGGCAAAACTCACTTAACAAATTTCTCACATAAATTTTGGGCTCAGTTGTGGTCGTAAGTTGAGGACTACTTATATATATATATTCTCTATCATTTCAAGATTTTTTTGACTCTGATAAGGCAGGAATTCATGCATTTTGGTTGGTATTCATAATCTGTGGTTGACTTGCAATGCACTTATCTCCTTACTGCTGTTCCTAAACTGGGAGAAACTACATATTTGTTTTGTATTTGAATTTAAAAGCTCTATGAAAATCTTAAAATGTCTATATATCTAGCATGAATTAAAAGAGTAGCTCTTATTCATCTCATCACTGGAATGTATGTTCATGGATCTCATTGTTAGAGAGTTTGCATCCCTTGAATTTCAATACAAAGTTAAATATCTTTTTTCTAATTTCTATCTTTCCTAAGATACAAAACCTCTTTCAAAAATGCTTGGGCACTATAACAGAATGTCTGATAAAATTACCAGTGTAATTTTACTAAGACATTCTGTTCTAGCCATTTAGCTGACTCTCATTTTTTTTAGGAATATATAGTTTGCATAAAGTTTATGTAACATATGCAAGTTATTAAGTAAGAAATGTATAGATTTTTCTATCTCTATTTAACTCTCTAATATCTAACTAACCAAATGCAAGTGAGAATTCTAATATTAATAATATAATCTATGGAGAATGGCTGGTTCTTGTTACTTTTCTGCTGAACTCTTTTCTCTCTGCATTATCTTTTTCATTAACAGTAAGACAGATCGACTTGCCAAAGGATCTGAATGTTACCAAAAGAGCCTTAGTTTAAATCCCTTTCTCTGGTCCCCTTTTGAATCACTATGTGAAATAGGTAGGTATTCTTCAATTTTTTATCATCTCTGTATTAATTATTCTGATTAGGAATGGGAGGCAGAGCATGTCTTCTGTTATGAGCTGGAAAAAATTGCAAATGTTTATAAATATTTTTCTTTGAGATTTGTCTTACTTGACACTAAAATTCAACAGAAATATGAGTTATTGTTTTGGATGCTTTCCTTTTTTTATGAAAGCTCATTCTATTGTTTTTATTAATATGATTCATGCTGGCTCGTATAAGTCTTAATTTTAGATGCTGTCTCTTTCAAAATTTATTTTCAGGACTGAAGTTGATCTCAGCAGCTGTCTGACATAATGTCGTATCCTGTTTCAGACAGAAAATTTGTAAAAAAAATCTATAATTTGGAGATAAACATAACTGCAATATATTCTAAAAAAGGAATGAAAACATTTTGCAAACAATTTGTATGCTGCACTAAGGAAGGGAGGGTGCATGTTCATGGGCACCAGGAAAATAAAATAAAATAAAATTTGATTAAATACACATCAAGAGCTATCATACTATACTTATCTCTCCCCAGATTGTCCACTAGTACCAATCATTGTAGCTAGGTGTCTGCTTGGAGCTAGTATACTTTTCAGTACATGATTCTAACCATAGGATTACAATAAACTTCATCATTTAAAGATGTAAAAATAAGTAGATATGTAATTAGAATAGAACTTTTTAAAATAATAGCCTACTATTCAGTAAAGGGAATGACTTCCACAAATTTCCAAAACTTTTTGAATAGAAATAGAGCCAATTTGGTGTAGTGGTTAAGGCACAAAACTAGAAACAAGGAAAGTATGAATTTTAGGCATAAAAACCAACTCTCTCCCCCAATTCATCTCACAGGTTTGTTATGAGGAAAATAGGAGGAAAAAGGAGTATTAAGTATATCCATTGCCCTGAGTTACTTATAAAAATAATAAAGGCAGGAAAATTCTTGGCTCTTCTGCAGGGTATTTGGAATGTGTGATCTAATGAGTACTGCTGGTTTTAATTCTGCTTTATCTTAATTCTAATTGCATTTCACTTTTTTCTGTTAGCTTAATTTAATTTTAATTTATATTTTTTCTTTTTGTTATATTGCTGATAGTATATGTTTTAAGTTATTTTTGACTATATTAGTTTTTGGATATATTAAGTTATATTATTATTTGTTAGATATCTATTATTTGAATGGGCAGAATACAAATCCTGCAAATCCAACCATTCCCTTTAGTAACAGGCCATTATTTAAAACAAAATTCTAGTCTTACATCTACCTATCAGTGATATAACTACCATGGATCAGACATTAGAAACTATTCTAAAAAAAATTGTGTCACCTTTGGCTGAATTGGATATGTATGGCAAAAGGTAAGCAATCTGACGCCCTCAAGAAGTTCATTGCAGTTCTCATTTGGTAGATCGCACAAAAATGGGGAGGTGATATGAACTATAGTCCAAAATGTCTGATTAGTGCTATGTTACCTACTCTTGTGTTTAAAATATTGATTGTTATAATGTTTAATAGCAATAAATTTCACATACACATTCAATGCTATGGGGTTAAATAGGATTGGTCTAAAACATTCCTTTTTTCTTTTTTGTATCTTCCTGTGCCTCCCAATCCCTTTCATTTTCATTACAGGTGAGAAGCCAGACCCTGACCAAACTTTCAAGTTAACTTCTATACAGAACTTCAGCAGCTGTTTGCCTAACACATGTACAACGGTGGTATCTAATCACAGCATAATCCACAGACAGCCAGAAACAGTTCTTATGGAAACACCACAAGATACACTTGTATGTTTCTACCAGTCATACTTAATAACCACCATCTTTATAGTTTATGTTCATGCTATTTAGAAAAAATGTGTATTGTCTTTAAGAAATGGTTTTGTTTTTCAGGAATTAAACAGACTCAACCTGGAGTCCTCCAACTCTAAATATTCCTCCAACACAGATTCCTCCATTTCTTATATTGACTCGGCTGTAATTTCACCAGATGCTGTATCTCTTGGATCAGGAACTGCCTTTTTAACAAAACAGGCTCAGAACAAACCAAAAACTGGCCGGAGTCTTCTAGGTGGACCAGCTGCTCTGAGCCCTTTAACACCAAGGTAAAGAATCTGAAAGTCGTTCCTCCATTTTCTCTTAGGAAGCATTATTAGAAGAATAACAGAAGAGACCTAGGGGGACTCTGTGTGCTAATAAATATAGACTGACATATGCTTTTATAGAAGAGAATTTACTTTATGAGATGCATAAATGAATGTGCAAATGTATTGAGGAGGCATCCTAATTTTTTAGAATATGAAATGTGAGAGATCCAGTAAATTTCTGAGTGTAAAATTAAAATGTGCACAAGAACACCATTTGCAATAGCAGTAAATTGATTAAATAATCTTATATGTATATCTATTACTCACAATGGATAATGAATATAAGGATTCAATAAAGACCTGAATTAATTGGATCAAATGTATTAATAAAATAATTTCCTCTTAGAGATTCCCTGTGAGTCTTGGGAGCTAAAGCAGCAAAATATCTAGAGAGTTGTAAAATATACTTTAGTTGCTTTCTAAATATTGTCATTTAAAGTCAGTTTTTTATGTTATTGTTCTACATTTTGCATAGGACAAACAAATCATTGTCTAAAAATAACCTTTATGAATGTGTTTAATGATTTATTAATGTGGGCTCTAATACACAAAAATATATGTTACAATAGTTGTGTGACCCAATTCAAATTTACTCAGGTATATGCCCCCCCCCCCAAGTAATCACTTGAATTTGCCTAAATCTATTAACTAAACACTATTTTTTTGGATATATTTTAAAAATTATAGCATATTCTAAGCCTTCAAATTTGTTTTCAGAACCAGAGCTGAATTGAACACATAGCCCATCCCAGTTTCCCCCAAGCTTTCTTCATTTCAGCAACTTAATTTAGGTGGGAAAATATTTTTGATGTTGCTGTTATTAAATGTGGAAATCAGAAACTCTTGCTGACCTGCTTCATAATTACCCAGAGACTACTTGTAGATTTCAATTTTGCTTTTTCCCCACAGCTAAATTACTTCATATGATTGTTTTGAAGATAAATGACAATAAATTAGCTATTATTTTTATCCTGATGAGCTTGAATAGTTTTCATTTTTTATTTTTCATTTATTTAAAATGAGTATGCTACATCTTTTTCATTTTTTTCTTCTGTTCAATCGTATCCACTATTTGGAGTCTGCTTGGACAAGTCCCTGCAGTTTTCTTTGCAAGATTTTTTAGAAGTGGTTTGTCATTGCTTCCTTTGCAGGCTGAGAGAAAATGACTAGCCTAAGTTCACCCAGCTGACTTTTTGTCTAAGCAGGATTAGAACTCAGTCTCCTGGCTTCTAGCCTGATGCCTTGACCATTAAACTACACTAGACTGGCTCTCATCATTTTCATTAGAATAGTTGTTTTCCTGCAAAGTATTCTATAGCCTTAAATTATAAATCCAAAAATGAAAAATGTCAAATCTTCTTTTGATAACAAACAAAAAATGGAGCTAATCCCTACACTTGAACATAGTATCATCTTAGTGTTATATTTTTTAAAGCATACACAGTATAACTGGAAGTTTGTAAATTGTTATTCTCAAAAGAAAGATACCTCGCAATGCATGAACAAGCCTTAGGCCTGCAAATTTTTCTTGTTTTCAAAAATCCTCTCTTTTTCTGCCTCCTCTTTCTTTAGGAACACACACTCACACACACACTCACACACACACACACACATATATTGAAATGCTCTTGTATATTTCCTCAGCTTTGGAATATTGCCATTGGAAACCCCTAGCCCTGGAGATGGATCTTATTTACAAAACTGTACAAACTCTTCTTCTGTAATTGATGTGCCACCTCAAGGAGCCCCTTCCAAGAAGGTATCTTGTGCTGAAAGATGTGCAGCTAAAATTGCTCAAGGATCTGTAAAATGATGGCTAGTAGTTCCTTACAAGAATAAAAATGTCAAAGCCACTTTGTGATGTTTCTGTGAATTTCCCCTCTGTTATTTTTGCAGTATGCAAAAAAAATATGCAGACACCTTATATAGATAATCTGGAAATATTTTTAATATACATTTTTCCAAGATGTAGAAACTGGAATTTTATTTTTAAATTACATTAAGATGCTTATCTTTACAAATCATAAAATCCTTTGCAAACTTTCATGTTTACACTGCTTTTTTAATGCTAGCTCATAAAGGAATGTACTTTAGAGCAAGTATTCAAAATCTGGTAGAAAAAAACCATTTAATATGTGGCAGAATTAATATGAAAACCAAAGTTATTTTGTCATATGTATACACACACACACACATCAATGAAGTTGTGAGTGCATTGCAGAATTCAATTATCTGTCATTGCTCTGCTATAGTTGTAGGCCTATAAGAAGAAAAGAACATGTCTTAACAGTGATGTTTGCCAAAGCTAATTTTATGGTGGTAACCGTGCAATAAAATGCATATCACTTTCTACGTAACATTTTTCTTTCTAGGTAATATAATGAACTAATAAAATTAATACATTTAGCAGATTGTCCCCTATCTCTGCCAATGAAGGTCATAAGTCATAATCTGCAATTGCTATAAATATAATGCACAATTAACATTATGATACATTTTTGTATAGACTGTTACCAGAATAAATCAAGCTGGAACAAAGTCGGTCTTCTCACAAAGCGGTAATAGTCGGGAAGTAACACCAATCCTTGTTGCCCAGACCCAAAGTTCAGGCGCCCAGACAAGGTATGCAGTGTTTTCCTAGCCTGGTGTATAATTTTCCTTCCTGATGTATGTTTTCGTTCCTAGGCTGCATCTGTTGTTATCATGTTTCCTGTATTTCTGATTGAGAAACAGTTAAAACCCTAACCCCATAAATTATGTTAAGAAATTTGATTTCTCTCTCCAGTACAACTCCTCAGGTATTGAGCCCAACTATTGCTGCTCCCCCTAATGTGCTGCCTCGAAGAAGTTCACGTTTGTTCTCCAGTGATAGTTCTACAACCAAGGTAAATGGGAATTCTGCACAGTATGTATGTATGTATGTATGTATGTATGTATGTATGTATGTATGTATATGTGTTGACCGCCCATCTTACCTTAAGGTAATACTTGGTGGCTTATAATCATAAAAAATAAAAACTATATAAATTAAAAACATAAGTTAATATAAGACCCAGAATACCATGTCCCACTTAAAAGAGGGTGGGAGCAGGATGTGGGGAGGTGGGATCCGTTGTTGATCAACCACCTCCACTGTGATATTCGCCTATTGGGACTCCAAGCTAACTGGCAGAACTAGGTCTTTAGGTTTTTCCGGAAGGTCAGGAAGTCGGTGTGCTCTCATTGATTAATATTTTTTAAGAAATTCAGAGCCTAAATTGGCAGCAGCAGAAATATTTAATGGGACTACAGATATAATTAAAACAGGACTGTCACCTTCATATTGATTTCAAATATTTTTGAGAAGAATTGATTTTAACTTTGTTGAACTGCTAGAATTCCCTGGCTGGGGGATTCTGAAAGTTGAAGTCCAGATATCTTAAAGTTGTTGAGACTGAGCAGCATTGCCCTAGGCTGTGAAAACATATGTCACAACAAATTAATACTCCTTGTTTTCATTGTAAAACAAATAATTATTTTTACTCCATTACAATGGAGCACAGTGGCTCATGTGATTAGGACGCTGGATTGACAAGCAGCAAGCCTGCATTCGCGAACCAAGTGCTGCCATGGGACAGGGTGAGCTTCAACCCTTCACTCCAGTTCTTGCCGAGGACATGAAAGGAGCCCCTAACTGGGCATCCCCCAGGCAAAGGTGGTATCACTGGCCAATCCTTTCAATTTGGAAGCGCCTCAGGGTTTTTGACACAAATGTGATGCAACCCCATTACAAATGTTTCATATGATAATGTTACAGATTATCCTTCATTTCAGATGTAGAGAAGTACTCTAAATAAAATTGTACACATGTTTTAGATATATTTCAGTTGAAGACATTGAAGAGCTATCATCCTTTCAAAGCATCTTTCATATTGAAATCACTGGGAAAAATAATATCAAAATCCATTAAATCAGTAATGAAGTGTAATAAAGCTGTAATGGCAAACATTCTGAAGATACTTTATCCAGTACTGTTACATCCTCTGCTTTTGAGCTATCCACCTTCCTCACATCAGTATAATTACTCGGTCCATACTAAAATGTATTGTTGGTGTATAGTAGAACAGCTCTAGTTCAGATTTCTTGAGTGGAATTGAGAGTCTATGATATTAAAATCTGGGTGGAAAGATATCACTGGCATCTTCTATTCTATAGGCTTAGTTAATACTATTATAGAAATTGGGTGTTTTGGTGTCTCATTCCATTATTCCATAATGATATATGTTGTATAAAATCACATATTAGTTTAAAGCCATAAAATTTCATCAAAAATGACAAAGCCTTGGAAAAAATAGGCAAAAGCCAAAGCGAGTGAATAGGGCTATGTAGTACATATTTCAGTAGCACATCACATGAAATTAAATGAAATCACATATGTAATTGGGCTGAGGTTCCCCATTCAAACCAAAATGAAGTTCCTCTAAATTTCTATCTTGAATTGTTTTGCAGATTTCTGTTTTGAATGGTATAATTTGCTATTTGGTTGCAAGAAAGATTATTTCAAATGTTTTTTCTTCTTTCATAGGAAAATAGTAAAAAGTTAAAAATGAAGTTTCCACCAAAAATTGCAAACCGAAAGACAAAATGTAAAACCAGTAAAGGAGGGATCACACAGCCAAACATAAATGACAGTTTGGAAATCACCAAACTTGATTCGTCCATTATTTCAGAAGGAAAGATTACCTCAGTAACGCCACAAATCCAGGCATTTACATTACAGAAAGCTGCAGCAGGTATGTAGAATATTCCTGAGAATTATTATAAACTTGTGCCAACCCAAAAGGTAGTGGTAACATAAAATTCAAAAGCAAGAGAAACAGAAAATACCTGTGGAATTGAGTTAAAATGAACAGGGCAAGTTCATTCTTGTTCTTTCTAATTAAGTTGCCATCATGTGTGGAATCCAGAGGATATTTGTATATGAATTTATATCTCAAAAGTTTAGATTTTAACTAGATCTCTTTAGTTCTATTCTATTCTATTCTATTCTATTCTATTCTATTCTAATTCACTGGAAGAACACAGTTGTGTTTTGTTAACTCAAACTGTTGGAATTTCCTCTAGGTTTCTTGAGAATATCTGCCACATTTATCACCAGTAGCACAGAGGCAATTTTAAGCAAGTATATCTTGATCTCTTTGTTCTGTGTATTTATTGCATTTTTTCCTAGAAGGTTTGATGAGCCTTCTTCGTGATATGGGGAAAGGATATTTAGCCTTGTGTTCCTACAATTGCAAAGAAGCCATTCATATACTGAGTCATTTGCCTTCTCACCACTACAACACAGGCTGGGTGCTATGTCATATTGGAAGAGCTTACTTTGAACTTGCAGAATATATGCAGGTAAAGAGGCCATGTAATTTTTTTATACTATATCCTGTATTTGTACTGCAGTGAATTGTACAAAAATTGACCCCAAAACATAAACTGAAAACTAGTTCAAATTTCCTTTGCTCTTCATCTTTTAACAATCCTAATGAGAAGTTCTAGGCTTGAAAGAACTCTTAATATATTGACATCCATCTCGGCATTGCAAAAATAATAATAATATTGAATAGCTGTTTATAAGTGCTGCTGTTCTTTATTTCATTCCTTACCATGCTCTGTTTTCAGGGTATCTTATGAATTCCTTTTAGATACTCTCTAAATAGGTCAATTAATACAGAAACAATTTCTGGCTATGTGGTTCTGTGTAAGGAGGAGAAAATGGATATTGTCTCATTTTTTTAAAATAAAATTTGCTGAGAATGAATCACACTTCTCTTAAAGATGAAACATTTAATTTATTAAGTAAAGTATACCCTTGTATCAAAACCAGCAGTTTCATTTAAAGTATATATCTAAATATACTCATGTTATGTCAAAAATTGATCATGTTGATTAAATATGTTCATGTTCATTTGTTCATTACTGTCATAGGCTGAGAGAATATTCTCTGAAGTAAGAAGGATTGAAAACTACAGAGTAGAAGGCATGGAAATCTATTCAACCACATTGTGGCATCTGCAGAAAGATGTAGCTCTTTCAGTCCTTTCGAAAGACTTAACTGAGATGGATAAAAATTCACCAGAGGTATCATTTCTGGCTATTTTGAGGCAGGCATTTTTTTTTACTACAGTTTAGCTTCTGAATCTTTCCTTCAATTTAAATTAACAAATTTGAGGTTGAAATTACTTTATTTTACTTTGCAAACTCTTATGTGACTGAGCACTTAAATAGTAACTAGTAGTTAATAGTAGTTCATTAATATTTTCTTCTCCCTCTTATTATACTACTCAAAAGTAGAAAGCGGGGGAAATCATAGTTTTGTGGTATATCTTCTACTTTTTCATTCTTCCAGGCATGGTGTGCTGCAGGAAATTGCTTCAGTTTGCAAAGGGAACATGACATTGCTATCAAGTTTTTCCAGAGAGCTATTCAAGTTGATCCAAATTATGCTTATGCCTATACTCTCTTGGGACATGAATTTGTGCTGACAGAAGAACTTGAGAGAGCATTATCCTGCTTTAGGAATGCAATCAGAATGAATCCAAGGCACTACAATGCTTGGTGAGAATTTTTTTTGATTAATAAAAATGGTGAAGGTTGGGAATATATTTACCCCTCAAAGTATTAAACAATCTCATTTCCATCCTCAATATAGCTTAGTTCTGGAGTACAAAAAGGATTTACTTTTCTCTCTAATTTTCTATTTATAATTTCAGTCCAGTTCTCATAGATGTACAGGTCTATACATGTCTATTAGTATTATATGTGGGTAATCTACAGTTAGAATTATGGTGAAGACTGGTGGAAACTTAATAATTCAAGTCCTAACCAAGGACCTAATAATAACTAAGGTAATGCCTAACGATATAGGCAGTTCCAAGCAAATTGGAGTTTGTTTTGTAAAATTAAGATGTTCAGGTCTGATAAATTCTAAATTTCAAAATACAATACCTTTGGGTATTGTTCCAATGGCTTCAATAATGATTGGTATAACAGAGGATGCAAATCTCAGTATCTTGTTCCTCCCCCCCAATAATTGCTATATTAAGCATGTCATGAACATAGTGCCTATTTGTTTGAATTTTAAAGTGTAGAATCTTAACCCACTCATTTTCCAAAATCTCAGTTTGATATTTTTCTGTTTTTGCTACTGAAATCTAAACCTCTGCCAAAGTTACAAATGAATAATTTTTGGCAACTCATTATGATGATGCTTATAGCCAGTTTGCAAAATTTTGTTGTAGCCACTGATTAAATGGTCAATTGTTCAACCTTTTTTTCTAAAAAGTAACATTTGCTGCTGTTTGTTACCAGTTGAATTTTTTGCTTTCATGCAATTAGTTAGCAAAGTTTGTTCTTCAACTGTTAAAATAAACTCTTTAGTTTCTTTTTTTAACACTCCTGATCTTAACCAGTTCCATATAGGATTCTTACCAGCTTTCCCTTCTATATCCTTCAAATATTGACCATGCATTGGCTTGAATCAGCTTTAAATTGTTTCTTTTCAATACTCAAAACTTCATTTTATTTTCAAGAGTTGTCCTTGATTGATTTCCATCAGCAATTTCCTTAGCTTTTCTTTATGTAGTCCTTCAAGCCATATTTTTAGTTCTCCAGTTTGTTTCACCTATGAAAGTTCTCTCCCGATTGGTTCTTGGCCAATACAGCAAACTGATACCACCTTTTGGATATAAAACATGGTGCATTGTCATTAGTTTTCTTGTTTTCTGATCCAAGTTACTAAGTTTCATCTGGGTCCAGTCAATTATTCCCACTATATATTGAATAACAGGAACTTTAATTGCTTTGAAGATATTTCCATCATTTAGTTTTGATTTCAAAATTTTCCAAACTCGTTTATTATATCTGGTAGAAGTGCTTTCTGTGACTTGGTTCTCTGCAGTGAATCAAAACTGTCCAAATACTTTACCCTTTTTTGGTGCTATTGTCTTTATCAAAATTTCAAATCATTTACAACAATTTTATTTGCCTTTATGGCTAAGGTTCCACACTTATCAATGCCAAATTGCATCCCAGTATCTTTGCTGAATTCTTTTATGCTTTTTAGCAGGGAATCCAATTCAGCCTTCATTTTTCCAAATAATTTTAAATAATTCATATAGAGCAAGTGCAAAACTTTTATTCCTTTTGTAGCCAACTGATATCTAAAGTTGTTTTGTTCAGTATTGTTGTCAGTGGGAACATTGATAGTATAAAGAAGAAAAATTGTAATAAGTCACCTTGAAAAATTTAACATTTAGTTTCAGCTGCTCCTAATTCTTCCCCATTACCCATAGCATTGTTGTCAAAAGTTTGTGGAATATTTCTACTGATTCCAAAAATTTTGAGACATTTCTCAATCCAACTATGTGGAACAGAATCAAATGCCTTTTTATAACATATGCAAGCTATAGACAAAGTTGTTGTTGTTTCCTCCTCCTCCTCCTCCTCCTCCTCCTCCTCCTCCTCCTCCTCCTCCTCTTCTTCTCCTTCTCCTTCTCCTTCTCCTTCTCCTTCTTCTTCCATTCTATAGGGAGTAAATTCATTTATTTTCATATATTATAAATTAGATTTGCAATTATGCCTGCAAGTGTCTTGTATGTTATGAAATGAAATTGCTTAAGAAACTCTTTTCTAGATTTCAAGCCCCTCTAAGCCCCAAAGAGATAGGTAGATTTTCTGTTTGAACCAAGTGGACACCCTTTGAGGTTGAAATTGAACTCATGTCAATTTCACCCAGTTTAAAGAAAGAAAGGGTCAGTGTTTCACTTTTCTTTATTGAACCTATTAAACATGCAAACAAATTATCAGTGCTATATTTCACTATTCCACTATTGAACTCAGATGTCTACGGAGGTTCTCGGCCATCCAGGTCATTGTTGTTCCAAAGGTGCTTTAAAAAAGATAACTGGACTTTCTTGATATTTTTTTTAAAGACATTTCACTTCTCATCGATGGGACTGAAGAAGGGCCGCCATATACTGAATTCAGAAAAAACAACTAAAAATCCAATCAGTCATGGCGGGCAGCCCAGCACTAAACGGTCATCAGAGGAAGGAGGCTGGGGGGAGGAACTATATTGGAAGTGTGGATCAGCTCTTAAACAAACTCCTTCAAAAATATTGTTTGAAATATCTCCACATCTACATTGTATTTCTGGAGGTGATGCTATTTGAAGCATCTGCAGATTCACAAGCTGATAAATTGTTTCAGGTTCTAGGAGCTCTCTTATCTCTACCTACTCATCAAAGTGTTTGATTATAGAACTCTCGTTAGTTTGTGATGATGCTGGACTGTATTTTTTCCAATAAATTAATTATGGGGGAATTTGATTACTTCTCTTTCTATTTGTACATTTGTGACATGGAGAATGCTTGCACTAGTATGTACCATCACTTGTCCATTTCGGTTTCTAATGTCTAGCGAGAAAATGATTACAGGTATCTTCCCGTTTTATTTAAGGGAGGCAGTTAATGACATTATAGATTATTATCTAATTTCCCATGCTTTGGCAAAGTGTTTGAGACAGTGCTCTCTTCTCAGTACTAGTGTAAGCAGATTATCTTGACCCATATGAAACTAACTTCTTGGTGGGCCTCATAGTTTAGACTAGCCTAATGCATAGTTTTAGAGGGATTGATGGAGCATTACTTTCAACAGTTTTCAATACCATCAATCAACTGTGGTATTCTGCAGATTTGGAAATAGGAGATGGTCCTTTATAGTGACTTCATTCTATTTTATTAGTAAACTTCATATGGGTCCATCAGGAACACTTGTGCCTTAAAATGAGAGTTGTTAGATGATATCTTTTAGGGCTTCATTCTCTCTTCAATGCCAACATGAAATTATTGATACCATTATCAGAAGACGTAGAACTGTTGAGTGTGGTCAGTAAGAATCAGAAGGGATAGGTAAATATCATTGCGATTGCATTTTATTATCTCTTAATATAAGAGGTAATAATTTCTTAATTATGTAGGAATGCTGTCATAGGTACATTTCATATATAATCATGGACGTTTTGATACCCTGATCATATCAAGAAAAATCTGCATTGCAGCCATGTTAAACATTTAATAAGGGCTTAACTTATTAAGAGAGTAGTATATTAATATATTTATATAGAGATGTTATTATAGCTTTTCCCAGAAAAAAAAAACATAATAAAGAGTTCCTGTGGAGCTGTTTCTTGATCTGGTCTGCCCCAAAGGCCTAACATGAATCTCGCAGGCCTCATTATGTTTTACCTCCCTTCCCTCTTATACCCCAATAAACTGGGAAGAACTGGCCTGAGTCTTTTCCAAATATTATCTAATTTTCCCAGAATTTAAGCAGTGTTTCAATCCTCTTTGGAAGGAAATGGCCAAATAACAGTATTTGGCCATTTCCTTCAAGAACATCTCCCTGATTCTCCAGAAGCAGGATTTTAAGACACCTTAAGTTGGCATTTGCTTTTCTAGCTTGGGGTCAGCAAGGATATCTAGATCCTTTCCACATGTATTATTGTTCTCCTATCCTGTATTTGTGCCTCTCAATTTTCCAATCTAGATGTAGAACTTCCTTTAAATTCTTCCTACTATTTTCAATGCACTACTCAAGATTGTCTAGATTTTCTTGGCTTCCGGTTTTGATGTGGCAGAACGGACGCAGGAAGACCGGGCTCCGTCTTTTGCGTTCAATTTAGTCCCACTGGGGGACCCTGGAAAGGGTCAAAAATTACCCCGTAGAGGCGACTAGTAAAGAGGGGACCCTCGTTGATTGCAGGGGAGCGGCAGCCCTCCTGTTTGATCCGAGGAAGCCCTCCAAACCGGCGGGGGAAAGACTGGCTACATTCATGTAGACAGTCCTAAGCTGCTGACAACGGAAGACAATAAGCAACATTACAGCAACTTGGATGAAACTGGGTGAGACCTGATCCTCTCGTTATGATTTTAAGTCCTCTTCCTGAAAAACTGCCCACAGCACTCCCCTGATGAGAGGGAAGGAGAATTTCTGCCCCATTCCCTCAGGAAAAGAAAAGCGGTGATTTAATTACTTGGCGAAAATGGAGAAAACTACAAGACTTAAGTTGTAATTATGTGTGTGTGTGTGTGTGTGTGTGTGTGTGTGGCTCGAAGCCAAGATTTAGATAAGACTCTGGCTGGCCTTGGAAGCTTTTACTTTTGAAGATTGCAGCTGAGAAAGAAAAAGCTTGTGGGCTGCTTATCTGTGTGGCAGAAACAATAAATAATTCTAAAATTGGCCTGTCTGAACTATGAACACAAATATTGACTTTCAGAACTGTATTGTGGAACTATTTTCCTGTAGAAGAAATATACACTATTGCCTGATATGATGGAACATTTTGGATTATAAATCTTGACTGATAAACAACTTTTAATGATTCTTTCTTCTCCCTGAACAGAAAGGATATATTTCTCATTGGACAGAAAAATTTGAATTTCACATATATTTGCTTAGGGGCGAGTTGATAAGGATTGATGAGTTAGTTGGATAATCTGGAACTCCAATAATAATTAGCTGAAACTTCCTGAGTTTTCAAACAGATTTCTATAAAGGCCATTTACAAAAAGTAAATGGATGTTCCATATTTAGCTCCAAATGGTAAAAAACCATCCTTAACATCTGTCTCCAGAAGTCTCAGTTTGACATAACACCAAGAAAATACTGATGAATCACAGAAAGAAATTCTCTCCATATTGAAATTAATACAAGAAACAATTGCCTTAGCTCGTGATGAGATTAAAAATAACACAAAGGAGATAAAAGAACAATTTTCTTATTTAAATCTACAAACCCAGAAAATAACCACAGAGAAGGAACTAGCAACCCAGAAAATAGAAGGAAAGCTAGAGGAAGCTGACCTAAAGATGGAGGATCCAAAAGAAAAAACTAACAGCCAGACTCAGACAAATGAAGAATTAGAAGACATAATGATAATATTGGACATGGAAAAGACATTTTATCAACCAAGATTTCAAGGCATACTGGAGGATAAGGAAGGAAAGCCGATGGAATGGAAGATAGAGCTGTTACCAGAACTGTGGGGAATTGGAGAAGGAGGGAGGCTGTTTAATGACTATCAGTGGGCTAGCTTTTCCAAAAATACTTTAACTAAATGGTTTCTTTTGCTCCAAATAATATGCACAAAAATAGAGGAAGAATTATTTGATGATCCAAATGCACTGACCTGGAAAGTTATTTGACAAAGGAAGAAAACTAGAGTAAGACTGAAGAAAACAGAAGCTTTGACCTATTAGAGGGGATATTATATTATCAATTAGATGTTTGAATATGGTTAAGAATACATTGCTAGAAATAGAAATATTATTATAACTAGATAGATAAGATTGGTAATCAGAATATCATATTTTGCGTGAAAAGGGAAATAAGAAAATGCTAAGAAGTTTGAATAAGGGAACTTTTGGTTACCAAAATATAACTTGTTTTGAAACTATAAATGATTGGGTTATTTTGAATATGGATGGAAAATTAAAACTGAAAAAAAGCAAAAATAGGACATTGACTGAATAAATGGATATTGAGTGCAAATGCAATTAAGATATGTTTTGGTTAGAAAAGATATTTTAAACTGATATCATTGATACTATTAGAAAACTGTAATAAATGCTGATATTTAACTGTATATCTATTAATAACAATGAATTGTATTTGCTTAATGTGGAAAAATGTTTATTACTGGAAGAAGAGAGGAGGTATTGGATGGTGTAATATTGGATTTAGTTTGAAAAAGCTTATATGTACCATGGAATTATTAATGGACCCAGTCAACACGTTGTCTATTAAGCACTTGTTTGTAAAAATAGAAAATTAATAAAATATTTATAAAAAAGAAAAAGACTGTCTAGATTTTCTTGAATATACTTCATTTTATATTTTTGAAGCATTACCCACACCTCCCAGTTTTGTGTTATTTGCAAAAGTGATAAATGTCCTTTTAATTTCTTCATCCAAATCATTATATTATCTGCCCCATATTTCACTATTTTATTAAGATATATCTATATTTGCAAAATTCCTTTTTTGAATACAATTTTATTAAGTTTCGTACAAAAATAAAAATACAGAAAAAATGAAAGTCAGAAAACTAAGAGAAAGAAAAATGCAAAGAAAAATAAAAAGTGGGGACTTCAGATTTTTTCAGTGCAATAAAATATATAAAAACAAAGAAAATAATCTCAACCTTTTGCTTTACATTTCATAACATTTCAAGTCATTTCTATAATAACAAAATCTAAACATCAAAACCTAAAATCAGAATTTCATTTTTTCAATTTCAAGCAAAAAGTCCAGAAGCAGTTTCCAAGTAAAAACAAAATTAGATAAATTTTAATGAATTCTAAATTCTTCTCTTCAATTAAAAGTTTTGCCATCATCACTAATGCCATCACCGTTACCATTCACTCTTCCATTGTGGGAATTAATGTCTTTTCATCTTTATGCATATAAGATTCTTGCTGCTGACAACATAAAAATTCCCTTTTTTTTATAAGGCAGGCAGTCCCTCCTGATTTCATATTTTCTAATTAAAAAAAACAGGAAAGTTTGTGCTGTACTGTACTATTGCTTGTCACAGTATTATTATATGAACAGGAAAAGTAACTTGAGATGTGGAGAAAAAGACTTCTGAATGCTAGACAATTATAGGTCTCTGTGATATACTTGTATTTTTCACTTGATGTATTGGTTCTATGTGTGAATTAGTAATGGATGAAGGCGAATATATACGTGTCCCAGGATAATCTTGCAGGATCCAATCTGGGTCGGTCAAAGGGACCAGAAGATTTTGTCTTCCGAGCTTTTGAACTCGTGCCGGAGCCCCCATCCTTTCAGAGATTTTCTCTCTAGTTAGCGTGAGTCTGAAAGCTCAGAAGACAATCTCTGGTCCTGGTGACCGACCCAGATTGTATCCTGTATTAGTAATGTTTCTAATATATCCTTTGTGTATCACTACTATCTGCATAGAGTTCAGATTGCATTCTTGTTTTGTATTTAAATTTTAGCCTCCACAATTTATCTTTCATGAAATTGGTGTTTTGTAATTAACCATATCTATCGTAGCAGACATTTTATGAAAGAAGTCATTAAGCTCTCTTAAATGTTAAAACATGTCCATTTGCCTAGAAAGCTGAGTTTTCTCTTTGGTCTTTGGTAGTAATATTATATACATTTTTGGGGTTTTGTTTTTGTTTTTAATGCTAGGTATGGATTGGGAATGATTTACTACAAGCAAGAGAAATTCAGCCTTGCAGAAATGCATTTTCAAAAAGCACTTCATATTAATCCTCAGAGTTCTGTCTTGTTGTGCCACATTGGAGTTGTAAGTAAATGACATTTCATTCAGGTTTGATATATAATATGAACACTGATCAGATGTTGCATATATGTAGAAAATGACATTCCTTTTTTTCAGGTTCAGCATGCTCTGAAGAAATCTGAGAAAGCTTTGGATACACTGAACAAAGCCATTAACATTGATCCCAAGAACCCCCTCTGCAAATTCCACAGAGCCTCAGTATTATTTGCAAATGAGAAGTACAAAGTGAGTAATGAATTTGAAGGGAACTATATTTGAGTTTTTGGGAAAGCAACTGCTTTTTCCTTAGGGAAAACTGAATACTAACCATATCCATTTAAGCCAATTGTAAAATGCATACAGAACAACAGTAAATATATTTCATTGAGTTTAGCAGATTCTTTGCAGCATTAGATTTTGAGGACCCTAAGAACACTTTTTCTCTGCTGGTGATTCAAAACTTTGTTCCACTGCTCCAGGAGAGCTTCTTGCTCGATCAAAAGGAGTGTTGCTCCCTATCATATTGATTTATGGTAAAACATTGTTCGTAATTTGAGAAAGGGAATACTACTGTAGGGGTCCTAAATAAAAACTACAGTTTCATAGGAAGCATTTTAGTTATAATCATGGTGATTCTCTGTTTGTTGCCACTTCATTTTTTAAATATTTTTACAACTTCTAGATTTACCTGAATATTAGTCAAATGGAATATATCTTCTATTCAAGACTTTCCTGAATTGTTTGGTCCATTATATCTCAAATTTTGGAGTGATCAGTAAACTAAACTCTTGGTTTTCTAGATCCATTATAACATTTCAAATTGTACAAGAAGTCCTCACTTAGCGAATACAATTGAAATGGGCAACTCCATCTGCAGTCCAAATGGGCAACTCCATCTGCAGTGCTGCAGTCATTAAGCAGAAAATCACATTACCATGATGGGCTTATATCACACTTCCTTGTTGGTCATTAAGTGAATCATCACAGTCATTAAATGTAACATCACATAATTGTCCCTTATGATTTTAATTCTACATTCCCTATTAACTTTAGATATTGCAAGCCAGTTGCAAATAACCTAAATGGCAATCATATGATTATGAGATGTTGTGATAGTTGTAAATGTGCAAAGTGAAGCACCTAAATGGCAGTCACATGACTACAGACACTGTATTAGTCATAAACATGTGGATTGTCTTGACTCCTTTTTACACCATTGTAACTTCACTAAACAAGGCAGTCAATAAGCAAAGTTTATCTGTGTACCACAACAAATATATTTGTCAAACAATAACAAAACATCAGACATAGAAATTAAAATTGACTTTATTGTATAGATGTATATATTTAAATTATATTACTGCAGTCCCTTAAAAAAGGTATTCAGGTTTTTTTCTTCCTTTCAGTATGCTTTGCAAGAACTTGAAGAACTGAAGCAAATTGTTCCCAAAGAATCTCTTGTTTACTTTTTGATAGGAAAGGTAAAAATAATTTTGAGCATTACTTTCTGAATTATTGCTGTAAAGAGATAAAAGGTTAATATTGATAGTAATGTTATGCAGTGCTCACCAAGTGTACTGCACTCTATTTCACTGGGGTGAACAACCAGTTCGTCTTCTAATTTTGAAATCACATCTCTGTCCCACGTACAGTTGTGGGGAAAGTCTGGGAATGGTTTGGCAGTTATGCAGCCTATCTGATTGTGCAGGCTGATTCTGTAGACTTGATATGGCATTGCTTTACAAAACAGAAGACTGGGCGGTGAGGTTTGTTTGGAAAATTGAAACTCTTTTTCTTTTCAACTTGAATTTTTTTATTTTTCCCAACTCTCCCCCGTACATATCAACAAATATACCGCAATATTTTATCACATGTTAACATACATTCTTTTTACATTCTTATCTATCAGATACTCTTAATAAAATAAAATAAATACATACACATAAATTTTGGTGTTGCTCGCCCATTTCCCCTTTCACTATATCTACACTCCTACTCTTTCTTCCCTCTTCTCCAGCATGACCGATGGAGAATCCACTATAGATGGGTTATCCTTTTCTTCCTGCCCAGAGACTAAGTCAATCAACTTTTGCCACGCCTCCTCCCCTGGGCCAGGACCCCAGTCTTGACTTAGTCTTCGCCCTAATAAGACATGGTAAGATTGGCTCAGACTGTAGGCAGAGACAGATCAGGTATGGTTTCTCTGTTGTTTATTTCCCATCTATAGTGGATTTTTTCTCCAGTCACTGTACCTTCACAGTGCAGGCGGAATCCGCCAGGTTTTCAGGGGATTTGAGGCTTCAACTGAAGCCTTGTATACAGCCTTTGTAGGAGGGCCGTTTCGGCGCAGACGCCACATGGATGCTCGCTAGGTTTCCCTTTGATTGTCTCCCCTCGCTGGGTTTCCTTCTCGGTCGATCGGTTGGAGAGCGCGTCGTTTGAGTGTTTGATTCTGGTGCTGCTGAAGCAGGCAGCATTTAAGTTGTTGTTTTTACTTTTCAAGTCCCCCGGAACTGTGTTGTGTCTGATTACCAGACAAAGGCAGCATGTTGCCATTTTGGGCGCGCATGGGCGTGCTGCAGAAACAGGCAGCATTTAACTTGTTGTTTTCCCCTTTTCAAGCCTGATTGCCTACTCAAGGGCGAAAGCCAGCATTGTTCCCTGAACTGTGTGTGTGCCTGGTTACCAGGCAAAGGCAGCAACGGCATTTAAATCCGGCTGCACTATATACTGAGGTCCTAGATCTCAACGAGTCTGAGCGGTGACCATTTTTCGGAAGCCGCGCATCACAACCAGCAATTAGGCCTTGCCAACTACAGCAATATCATTGCCTATTTACATCTAAAAGGGGACTAATTATTGCATCTAGTACGGATTCAACATAGCTGCCGCTTTAGTTCAATTCAATCTATATGCTAATTTCTATTCAGCCTCTGCGTTCAGGCCTGCAAGCAGAGGCAGCAGAGGCAAAGCCGCCTTCTTGGAAGCAAGGTCTCACGATCACTCTGAATGTCAAATGTGCTGGCGGTTATCGCCACTAAGTAAAGCACATGTGACCTGACTGTTACCATTGATTTGGCCTTGCTGTCACTAAGTGAACTACACGTGAACTGTCAGTTACCATTGAGTTGGCCTTACCATCACTAAGTGAACTACATGTGCATTGGATCTTACCATTGAGTTGGTTTTGCCGTCACTAAGTGAACTACATGTGACTTGACTGTTACCATCGAGTGGTCTTGCCGTCACCAAGTGAACTACATGTGACTTGACTGTTACCATTGAGTTGGTCTTGCCGTCATTAAGTGAAACACATGTAAGTTTGGCTGTTACCATTGAGTTGGTCTTGCCATCACTAAGCGAAACACATGTAAGTTTGGCTATTACCATTGAGTTGGTCCTGCCGTCACTAAGTGAAACACATGTAAGTTTGGCAGTTACCATTGAGTTGGTCTCGCTGTCACTAAGTGAGACACACATCACTAAGTGAACTACTTGTGAACTGGCTGTTACCATTCAGTTGGTCTTGTCACCATAGTTGAATTGACCAGAGCAGGACGCGCTCTTACTGGTCCTACTTGCCATCGCTAAGTGAGACACACGTCACTAAGTGAACTACTCATCAGGAGCATCGCATGGGTGAGGGCAGCACCATTAATTGGTTCTACAGTCACGTTGGAACCTTGAGTACACTGTTTCTTACATTGAGAGGCCCTGCCATTAGCAGTACTCTGCTCCTTACTATTGAGATCCCTCTCAGATCATCACTGGGATATCTCTGATTGCGATGGTAGACAACTTGGCATCTCAGACTTCAGAGGATGCCTCTCTGCACTTCCACAAAAAGGAAATCGAAGTTCTCCAGACAGGAGGTGGCTGGTAGACTTAAGACCAAGGCTATTTCTGTCAATAAATCCTCTAGGGCGGCTGAAAAGGAGGCCAGCAGGAGGCCCCAGGCCTTAGAGAGACAATTCTCCAAGGCACCAAACGACAGAGTGTAGCTGCGCCTGGGCTAAAGACCTCCTCACCTTTACAACCTTTTACTATTAAGGTGATCTTGCCGCCCCTAAAGGAACCAGTCGTGCTGGCCATAACCATTAATTTGGCTTTCCACCATTAAGTGGATTATACGAGTGTTGGCCGATACCACTAAGTTGGGCTTGCTGTCACTGAGTGGATCACATGTGGACTGGCCGTGGCCATTGAGTTGGCCTTACAACCACTACTAGACTTCCATGTACTGGCTATTTCCATTAGGTTGGTTCACAGCCACTATCTGGATCATGAGGGCGCCGGCTATTGCAGCCATCACCACTACCCAGCCATTGGCCTCTTACTGTTGAGATCCCTCTCAGCTCACCACTGAGATATAGCCTATTTGCAATCGGGAAGCTCAAGGCCAAACTATCTCGGGCAAGAAGAGGCCCTCTGCGGCTGTTGGGAAGGAAGTCAGCAGGAGACACAAGGCTTTAGTGTAACAATTCTCCAGGGCCCCTTCCAGCGAAGGGCCTGGTCTTCAGATATCTGCGTCTGCGACTAGGGTTTGGCCTACTACAGAAATACAAATCGCTAGGCATTTGAATAGGTCGGACACCATTCAATTCAGCCCTCTTTGCCTCAAACCTGCTTAGCCTCCTTCCCTTCGTTGGGTCCTTTCAGGCCTCAGGGCTTTGGACCTATATAGGGAGGCGAGCATAACAACGGCTATCTTGGGCTCGCACAAGACCCCAGCCTAGCATTGGCTACCTCCTTATCCTGACAGGAGAAGGTATGGCCATACCATTAAGCTAGTCTCACTGCCACTAGCTAGGACTAGTGTGCTGGCCGTTGCCATTAAACTGGTCTTAACGTCACTAAGTGAATTACTTGTGAGCTGGCCGTTACCATTGAAATTGGTTTTTGCCACCACGGCGACACTGACCAGAGCACTGGACGTACTCTTACTGGCCCTGCTGCCATCAGGAGCACTACAGAAGGGAGGACAGTTCCATTAATTTGGTCCTGCAGCCACGTTTAACCCTTGAGTACAACGGTTCATTCCATCGAATGGCCCTGCCACTATCAGTACTTTGCTCCTTACTATTGAGATCCCTCTCAGCACACCACTGAGACATCTCCTTTGAGATCCCTCTCGGCCACCACCGAGATATCTCTATTGCGATGGCAGACAATGATGTAATTGCAGACAACAATGTACCTCAATCGAGTTTAAAGGGATTCAATACTCACTTGACATACGAGAGGTTCAGGCATGAACGCTCCAAACCGGCAGTTCCTCAGGTGCTGCCACGCAGGCCAACACCTCATTGTAGAGCCCTACTCTTTGGCCTCTCATCAGCTTCAGGGTGTTCAAAGGGCCCTGGCAGCGCTGGTCGCACATTTCAGAACCGACCGGTGCGTATCCAGTGTTATCTGGTCGATATCTTCGTTCAATCTTCCTTGGTTCAGCCAGCTCTGTGAGGCCTGCCATTACCTGTCAGGACCCTTCAAGTCACGGGCTCTCAGTAGCTTTTCGGAAGAGCCAGACAGCTCCCTCCACCCGCCTGAGATGCAAGGTCTATCTAGCTCGGGAACGTCTACACTGCATCCGATCCTGGGTCATCCAGGTATAAGGGGAGCGGGTAGACACCCTGACTATGCTTCCCAACTATTTGGAAATATGATTTCCTGCATCGCGATAGTGCCTTGGACCAGACTACATTCCAGGAACCTGCTATGGTTCCGGTTGCCGTTCCGAGCCTGGGCACCACTCCCTCCAACCCAAGGGTACAGTTCTGTCTCAGACCCTAGGATCCTTCCAGTGGTGGATTTCCACAGCGATAGCTAAGGGGAACCCTGTTCAAGGACCACACCTGGCTCATCTTGATCTTGGATGCCAGCTTGTTTGGCTGAAGAGCACATTTGCGAGCACAGCTGCTCAGGGCTGGTGCTTCTGATCAGCCCTGAAACACAACATAAACTGGTTGGAGTTTGGAACTATACACCTGGCTCTAAGCCACTGTTGCAATGCAGTGGCAAGACAACACGTTCTAGTCCTCATGGACAACGTGACGGCAAAGGCCCATGTCAACCGGCAAGGAGATACCTGTTCCAGATCCCTTAAGGCCGAAACCCAGTTACTCAGAACATGGGCTGAGACCAACCTCCCTCGGGTCGAGCACCTTTCGAGGAAGGGCGAATCGGCAGACGGATTTCTTGCGCAGGGCGACAGCGGCTCACTTGAATGGAACCTGTTACCTCTCCCATTCTGGTTTGTTTATTATTCCGGCGCATTTTCAGTGCCTTCCCCCGGTTCCCATCTCCTGGGGTGGAAAAGGCAGCTTCCCTCCACAGGCCGTGGCCGGAGGTCGGTTATTTGCATTCCTTCCTCTTCCTCTGACCCAGGCAGTTATCGGTAAGATACTGCAGGAACGAACAGAGGTGATACTGGTTGCTCCACGCTGACCAGACTGCGCAGTTGCCTGAACTTGTGGGTCTTCGATCTCTCCTCTGTAGTTTTCCTCAGCCAGGGGATTCTGCAACTCCTTGAGCCCAGTGGTTCCGATGGACAGCCTGGCATTTGAGCGGCGGTTCTTGACGCAAGAGTCCTACTCGTCAGACGTCATTACTGTGATTCAGGCCTAAAGAAGGCCTTCATCTAAAAGGGAAAATTTCTTATCGGTGTGGAGAGCAATAGTCGAGCCCATCGATGATAATGATTCCCAAGGATTTTGGATTATCTGTTGGAAGGGCTCAGGAAGGGCTTGACGCCCAATACAATCCGCAAACAAGTGGTGGTTCTTCCCATGGTGCCTACATAGGGTAATTTGAGCCTTGGTTCAGCATCCCATGGTGCATTTTTTCATCAAGGGAGCGACCAACACTGGACCGCCGTGGTTCACAGATATCCCTTTTGGGATCTGTCCAGGGCCCTACAGACCCTCACTTCATCTTCATTTGAACCGTCGGGTCTTACGTTCTGAGTTCTGACCCTTGAGGTCGCCCTCTTCGTGGCCGTTACATCAACTTGGCGCAGTTCTGAACTGACAGTTCTGTCTCTCAGGGATGCCTTAGGCATCTTCCAGGTCAACAGGTTGGTCCTGCGATTGGCTCCCTCCTTGTTCCCAAATTCACTTCTTTGTTCACAGGGGCTGGAGGCTGCCTCAGCCGTCTCATGACTTGGAACGTTAGTGGCATATCTTGGATGTTCGCTAAGTCTTACATCAGCACGTTGTGCGTACTGCACCGTTCGCAAATCTGCAGCCCTCTTCATTGCACTCCAGCCCTCGTCAATGGGTCTGATGGCATCTGCCTCCACAATTGGCAGATGGTTAGGGCTTGCGTGGCAGGGGTGTACCTGGCACTCTCCTTGCCAGTTCCCAGTCGGATCACCGCGCACTCGACTACCTGTGCTGCACCCTCAACGGTGTGGGCGCCAGGCGCCAGTCAAGGAATCTTGTAGGGCAGCGGCGCAGTCACCTTCTCTTTTTGTGAGACATTATAGCCTAGATAGGTTCGCCTCAGTGGAGGTCTCATTGGTTGGAGAGTTCTCCACCGAGTAGTACCGGATAGTGGGACACAGGCCCAGACTGCTTCCCACCCATAGGGACAGTGAGGCTTTGGTATGTCCCATCTATAGTGGATTCTCCATCGGTCATGCTGGAGAAGGGGCGTTGTCTTACCTGAACGCCTTTTCTCAGCATGACAATGGAGAATCCACTCCCCCCCCCCGTTTAGGTCCGTCAGGTCCTGTGTCAGGGGTATTTGAGCCACCTCATGGTAATGTCATCAAATGGCTACGTCTTCGTCAAGACGGGTTCTGGCCCAGGAGTGGCAAAAGTTGATTGACTTAGTCTCTGGGCAGGAAGACAAGGATAACCCATCTATAGTGGATTCTCCATCGTCATGCTGAGAAAAGACGTTCAGGTAAGACAACGCCCCTTCTCTACCTTCTTTCTCCCTTTCTTCTCTTTCTTCCCTACTTCTCTCTTCTTTTTCCTCTCCTCTCCTCTTTCCTTCACCACTTCCCTCCCATTTCTCCCCACTTCTCCTCCAACCTTCCTACTTCCTTCCCCCCTCCTTTACTCTCTTCTCTCTCTCCTCTCCTTTCTTCCCTCTCATTCCTCTTCAGATACAATTCAGGGGTAATGTCCGAGTAACTCCTCTCTCTAAATTTCCCTATCTATATTATATATAATAAGATTAATTTTCTATTACGTTAATACTTCTATTTATCTGACCTTCTCGGTATATACTTCTATAAATATTTATACAACCTCCGGTTATTCAGTACTGTGTCACCTGAGTCTCCCTCCTTATCGCCTCCTTTTTCTTCCATCTAAATTGGTGTTAACTATCTTTTAACCATATTCTCTTTTCACCCAATCATTAAAAATTCCCCAAATTTCATAATACTCTGACTCTGTCTTATCTTTAATTATCATTGTTAATCTATTCATTTCCGCACATTCCATTATTTTCCCAGTCACCTCTCCCTCTGGGGGGGGGGCTTTCAGTGCTTTCCAATTTTGTGCAAACACAATCCTGGCTGCAGTAATTATATGAATAATCAAATATGTTTTCTCTTTATTATATTTCTCTGGTAAAATACCCAGCAGGAATATTTCTGGTCTTAGTTCTATACGTCGTTGTATCATCTTTTCTATCCATGTTCTAATTATATTCCAATAAGTTTTAGCTTCTACACACGTCCACCACATATGATAAAAAGAACCTGGTATTTGATGACATTTCCAACATTTCATAGATCTATCCTTAAACATTTTAGCTAGTCTTTCTGGAGACATGTGCCATCTATAAAACATTTTGTACATATTTTCTTTATACGCAGTCACCATTGTCAGTTTATAGTTTCTTTCCCATAGTTGCTGCCATCTATCTAATTCAATTGTATATCCAAAATTCCTTGTCCATTTTATCATTGTCTCTTTCACTTGTTCCTCCTCTAACTCCATATGTACTAGGTAACTAAACATTTTTTTATACATTTTTATTCTGTTCCCGTGAATATTTCATCTAACTCTGTTGGTCCCAAGTTAAAACCATCTGTTTTAACATCTTTTTCATATCAAGATTGTATTTGCGTTCTCATATACCAATCCATCTTTATTCCTTGTTCCTCTAATTGTTGTTTGGTTTTCAGCTCCCCCGTATCTGTTAGTAAGTCTTTATATCTTATAATATTTCCCCTATTAAGCATATTGGGGTGTATTAGCGCTTCTATAGTTGAGAGCCAATTTGGAATCTTCAAATAATGCTTTCTCTTTATTTTCTCCCAGACCACAAATAAAGAATTCCTTATATGGTGTCTCTGGAAATAGCTATATATTCTATTTTTCCCATACCATATGAAAGCATGCCATCCCAACTGCAAGTCATGTCCCTCTAATGTCAATAATCTTGTTTTCCTCAGTAAGATCCATTTTCTCATCCATGATAATGCTGCAGCCTGATAATACAATTCCCAATTAGGTAGACCAAACCCACCTCTGGGTCTTGTACCTTGTAACATTTTTAGATTAATCCTTGCCTTTTTCCCCTGCCAAATATACTTCAAGATTATTTTATTAAGCCCCTCAAAATATTTCTTATCCAATCTTATTGATACTGTTGAAAACAAAAACAATAATCGTGGTAATATATTCATTTTGATTATTGCAATCCTTCCCATTAATGATAATTGTACATTTTTCCATTTATCCAAATCTACTTCGGTTTGTCTTTTCAATTTGTGATAATTATCCTCTTTAATTGTTGTACATCTTGCTGTCAGGTGAATCCTTAAATATTTTACCTTCTTTACAATCTGTATATCTTGACATAGCCTGATTCTTTCAAGTTGGAAGAACTTTTAAAAATAAACCTTGGTGTTTTAAATCAAACCCAGAAATAGATTAGAACACAGTGATGTTGTTCAAGGACCTGTGGTGAGCTATGAGAATAATCATGAAGAAAAGGAGAAAGAGTCACAGTCTTTATCCTAAGGCAGGTCAAGGCAGTGGTCAATAGGAGAAATCTCAGCCCAGGCAGGAATGGAATTTGAAAAAGCATCTCAGTTTGGACACTCACTAATTCTCTTTAGGATAAAGACCGGAAGGAGAGAGGTATATTCAGACGTGCAAGATTCTGTTACTATAACCCTTTAATAAAAATAATTTTAGCATTCATGATTTTGGTGTTCAAGTCTGATCTACTTCAGTGAGATATTTTCCCTACTTCAGCCCCACTTAGCAATGCAGCAACTCTGTTTTCAAATTAAATGTAAATAATGATTAATATTTGAAGACAATCTCATATATAATGTGTACTATGTTGTTCCTTATTTTGGTGGGTTGGTGGGGAGTATAACCTCATCCAGAATTGATTGAAGAGAAATTTGCAATCTCTTCTGCTGCTGGATATCAGTATAGTATCAGTATTCCTCACTAGATATAGCAATCTCTCTCCATTTGTGGCATTTGATTTTTAAAAATATTTTTATTGTTTATAATCTTTGAGGGGAATAATAAGTGCCATTTAGGGGTATGACAGATGTCCTGGTAGACATCTGCCTACAAACTGTAAGTAAAAACTGTCTACAAAAAGCATTAAAATATATGAAGTAAAAATTCATACAAAGTTGACATAAGTACACTTTTTTTTTGTTAGGTTTATAAAAAGTTGGGGCAGACCCATCTTGCACTGATGAACTTTTCCTGGGCAATGGACTTGGATCCCAAAGGCGCCAACAACCAGATCAAAGAGGCCATTGACAAGCGGTACCTACCTGATGATGAAGAGCCTGTAACACAAGAAGAACAGATCAGTGAATGCTGTCCATATGAATCAGGTTGTTTTTTTATATTGGTTGTTTTATTTGTTCTTCTCTTGAGGTAAAAAGAGAGACATTCTATTTGAGTAATTTGAAAATACTGTCATAGCAACAATCTTGAAGTTTACCAATGCTGCTATTTTATATAGCATAGGCCCTAGTTTTGTGCAGGTTTCTTACAAGTATTTTAAAAATGCATTTTTCCCTTTCTTATGGTCACTCACTGTATCTTATGACTGGAAATAATTGAAAATGCTTTCTTATTTTTTTCCAAGTCTGAAGAGAAGCTTTGAACATTAAGCATCCCCTTCCTATACATAGCAAGCAAATTTATTTGAATATCATAACATTCTTGTCATTCTTCTCTTTGCCACTCTTAAAGTAAAGTACTTTACTTTAAGTAAATTGTAAAGTAAATATTACTTAAGCAGATGATAAAAGGTAAAGTTTCCTGAATAAAGCTCAATTCTTGCTGATTTCATGGATGTATCCATGAGGTCATCTTGGGAATGTTACAGAAATGGTTGCCACTGGAATGATTTTTTTCCCCCAGTCTATCCTATAGACCTGGTGTTTTCTGTGGTCTTCATGTATTAACTAGAATTACCTTTGTTTAGCTTTTTGAGATCAGCCAAGTTTGGCTGGGTACAGCTATGTAGCTGGGCATGCAAATTATAACACTGACATGAAATTAAATTTTGGACTAGTAAAGCGATCTGATCATTGCTTAGTAGGAACCTATCAAATAAGTGCAGCACCAAAACTGTCTGAAGTATCAGAGTTTAATTTCCTAAAAGGAACTCCCTTTAGCCTTATGCAAAAACTTAAGGAATTTCCTTAAGTTTTTGCATAAGACTTTAGCAAATAATACACAATATTCAAGCACAATACTACCAAGTTCGGAAAAGTTAGAACCACTAATGCTTCTCCTTTAAAAAGTGGCATCTTTACAAATTTAGGGGATGATCATTTAAGATGGAGATATGCAACTTATGTCAGTCTGATAGTTGCACAAGATTTTGTGTGGCCTGCTGAGAGCATTTCAAAAGCAGACTTGGTGAGGACTCACTTGGAAAGAGGTTTGAAGAGTTTAAAAGAATGTGATGGGTACCCTAAGATTTCTTTCCTGCCCCTTGACTTTAAAAATTCAAAATAAAAATAGTTCGCAATGCTTGGCTTTACCCACTCTAAAGGGATTCTGGTGGTACAAAAGGGATGATGGCAGATCATGTGGCTTCCAGGCTGTATTTTTTGCACTTCAGTGTAAGAGGTATAGAAAAAAACCCTGCAGCTGCTAGGCTTTCTTTCCCTGGCACATTAAAGGGAGTATGAAAATCAACTATGAATCCAAAGCACTAATTAAAATTTGATTTCTTTGATGTGATGTAATATAATGTCTAGAGAATTTGTTTAGGGCAAGAAAAGCTTAGAGTAATTCCAATCTCAATCTAATGGTGCTTTCTAAATGTGCTGCTGTGAAGTTATATGAGGAAGGAGGAAAAAGAAGGAAGGCATAAACTAATGTTAACCAACCAGGTAGCCTTAAGCAAGCTATTAGTTCCCCCACCACAAGGTTCACATTGTGGGCATTATGAATCTAACCAGCTTTACAGGTTGATTTATGATTTATAATTTATGATGAAAATCATTTACAATTCCTATGCTGTCTAAATGCTAAATGCCTGGTCTAATTACAACATATATCAAAACTATTTGAAAAACTGCATTATAGAATTGGGTCTGAAGCTATCTATGAGATCTGAATTCAAATAGGACCAGCTCACTCAAACACAATTAGTTCAGGTTCTAAGATTTTGCATGTAACTTTGGGAATTGCATAGTTTTTGAGCCTTGGAAAAAAGGGCATATTAGCAAGGAAAAAAGTCAGCAATTTGAATGAATGATTATATATAATTTTCCAAAAACTGGATTGGAACAATGTATAAATAAGATACAAAAAGTATATAATGGAAAACTAGTCTTCCCATTGTAGAATGTCATCCTTATAGCTTGTGAAATGTGCAAATAATATAAATAAATCTTATTTTTGTGTATTTTTTCTTTTTAAAAGTTGGCACAGATGAGTCTCAGGCCAGTAGCATGACTGACGCAGATGACACACAGCTCCATGCAGTAGAAAGTGATGAATTTTAACTCCCAAGTGGATTCTGAGTTTGGATGTTTGACCGACTCATTTTATTGGATTCTTCCTTTCCCTTCCTGCCACAGAGCCAGCATTGTTTTAATGATCCACTGATACCCCAGGCGCATCATTCATCAGATTTTAATTAATTCTGAATTAATGGCAGTGTATTTGAGGTCATATTTTCAGTCAAAATGATTGACTTCATCTTTGTAAACATGATTCTTCAAGGAGGAAATATTTTTTTCTAAAATCTCCTTTTTATTGACAACCCTATCATGGAAGATGAAATTTGCTGTACAGGAACTGGGAGATATGGGAAAGTAGCTGATGAAGCAGTTACTTGCTCTTTCCCCAGAAGAGTCTTAGTTTGGCTCTTTCCAAGAAGCAGAGACCTGCGCTTCTCCATTCCACACTCTTCAGAGATAATTGTGGAAGCACAGGACTGGAATGTGTTGAAGACATTTCTGCATATTATTTGACTGTAAATTAAATGCCAGAGAATATAAATGACCTTAAAATGACTTTTTCTCTTGTGAACACTTTACAGAAAATATAAAATCCGGTGTCCCTCCTTTAGATTTATGAACTTGCCAGGATAGAGACTTCCACAGAATACTTTAGTATTCTACCAAGAAGTTAACTTCATCAGGCTAACTTCCAAATCATCATTTGTTCGTATTTGTATACCATTCAGCTCAATAACATGATGTTGCTCATCATGTGCTCCTTGCAATTGCACCTGACAGTTCAAAAAAAAAATCAAAGTGCTGTTGCAATTATTAATTCCTAGAAAAGAAATAAATGTGTAGATTTGCAGTGTTGAAAAATGCAATGAAATAAATTCACAATGACAGAATGCCAAGATGACAATGGAAGCCTTAATCCAATCAAACCTTACAATGGTGGTGCATCCCCCCATCTATTTACAGCAGTGTTCCCTTCAAAAAATATTTTGTAAAGTGTTGTCTGAATGAACAGATGCAAAAAAATTGTGCAATTATCTGTCTTCTTTTGGGGAGGGTTGGGTTGGGGTTTTTTTATCCTGTAAGTTTTACGTACTTCCTCTATAATGTCTTGTAGAAATATAGATCCCAGATGGCTATTTCTCTGAGAAAAGAAGTTAAGCTGTATTAACAAAGCCAGTTTTTTCCTCCTTTGTAGCATTCCTGCAACAAAGGTGGTTGGCTTTTATGCAGTGACCATCAAGAAAGTGTATGATAACCTTACAGTTTTAAAGAGCAAATTATGCACAATAAAATGGTTTAAATTTTATTAAATCGTATTGTAAGTTCTTGCATATTTTAATTTTAGTCTATTTTTACAAGGCCTTCATTATACATATTAATAAGACACAATTCTCTAAATGCCAGCTCTTTGGTAGCTAAAATGCAACAGTCACATGCTAGAGAGGGTAACAGCAGATTTCTAGAAATGTCAGGGCTTCTGTGTGGATTTTTTTTAAGGGGTCACTACAGCCCATCCAAAATCTAGGCTAAGAAAGTTTAAGATGCCATCCGGGAGTGGTAATGTAAAAAAGAATGGAAAGACTTGAAAATCAAATAGTGAATATTTCACCTTTTATTCCCTTTGTTAATGCAGCCTACATTAGGCCAACAAAGTCCTAGGCTACATTAACAGAGGGATGAAATCAAGATCACATGAAGTGTTAGTACCGTTTTGTAATGCCTTAGTAAGACTGCACTTGGAATATTACATCCAGTTTTGGTCATCACAATATAAAAAAGAAGTTGAGACTCTAGAAAAAGTGCAGAAAGCAACAAAGATGATTAGGGGACTGAGGCTAAAACATAACAAATTGGTTGCAGAAATTGGGTATGTCTAGTTTAATGAAAAGAAGGACTAGTGGGGACATGATAGCAGTGTTCCAATATCCCAAGGAGTTGCCACAAAGAAGAAGCGGTCAACCTACAGTATTCTCCAAAGCACCTTAAGGCAGGACAAGAAGCAATGGATGGAAACTAATCAAGGAGAGAACCAATTAATACTAAGGGGAAATTTCCTGACAGTTAGAACAACTAATTAGTGGAACAACTTGTCTCCAGAAGTATTCAAGAAGCTCCAAGGTGTTCTTGTGAAAGAATATGAATGTGAATTCTAAGAAGTGTAAACAGGAAAAGGGACAGGCTCTTGGCTTAAGAAATGCCATGTCATATGTTATTGTGAGAAACAAGGCTCACATTCAAATTGTTGGAAATAACAAAGTTTATTAGAACTTTTGCAAAGCTGGTGGATCTCTAAGCATACAAGCAAGAGAGAGAGAGAGACCACACCTAATTACATATCTCAGCAGTTTAAATACATTTCTTTCCCTGGCCGCTTGTCCATCCTTCTCAGGCCCAGTTGATAGGCCCAGGTCAGTCACATGCTAACAATTCGCCTATCATTTACCATCACACCTAAATGTTTAAAGTTAGTTAAGCCCTTATTGTCATCCAAACTTGCTAAGCACTCAGCCCTTTCATTTCTCACCTCTTTGGTATTCCCTTATCAGCTCTCTTGTTTATCTGTACAATTCAGTACCTGGTACATATCTCAAGCCAGAAGCTGTGCACATCATTGCCTAACAGGGTTCATACATCGGTTAAACATGGCTGTGCTTTGGATATGTAGTAGTGTGTAATTATACTTTAAAATACTAACTCTAGGTAATTTGAACAAAAAATAAACCTTATCATTCATAAGCGATATGCTAGTCTACATTATGGAAAATTACAACTTATTACATTATATCTCACATTATCATATTGGAAACTATCCTGTTTTTTCTAATATACCCAGATTTCCTGATCTTAAATTATGATATGTAGCCTGCAATGATATGTAGTCAGCAAACAACCCATTAATTTACCACCAATAAATTCAGAAGGAATACCACTAGAAAAAGTTGAAAGGATCACGCACCTCGGTTCTAATCTACATGAAAGCTGGGACATGACCACTGAAGTAAAGAAAAGGATGGAGAAAGCTCGAACAGCATTCTTCAAAATGAAAGAGGTCTTCTGCAGTCATGATATAAGCCTAAGACTGAAAATCAGGCTTGTCAGATGCTATATTTTTTCTGTCCTGCTCTATGGAGTAGAGTTGGTCTCTGACAGAAGGCTACCTGAAGAGACTAGAAGCATTTGAAATGTGGATTTACAGGCGGCTGTTACGTATAAGCTGGGTTGACAAGATCAGAAATGGGGAGGTGATAAGCACCTGGGAAAGCCAAGGAAAATCATCAAAACAATTAAAAAACAAAAATTAGAATATTTCGGACGTGATGCCACACCCAAAAAATATGGCATACTCCATTTAATCCTCCAGGGAAAGATCGAAGGCAAATGAGGTCCAGGCAGAAAAAGAACATATATGGCTTCAAAATCTAAAGGACTGGTTTGGACAAAACTCAGCAGCACTTTTTCATGCAGCTGTTGATAAAAACAGGATCGCCAACATGATCGGCAACGTCCGATAATGGATATGGCACAAGAAGAAGAAGCCTGCAATACAGAATTTTACAATTTAAGCTCAATGTTTTAAAAATGGGACAGGATGTTCTTTTAAAGTTATCAAAACGGGATTGAAAGAATGTAATTATGCAAACTAAAATTTTGGAAAACTTGTTGTACAAGATAGCTTAGTAGAATTTCCTTCAATTTCCTTCATGATATTGGATGAAAGAAGAATAAGGTATTTTAACTTGAGGTAAACTAAAATAAAGATGTGCAACTTTACAAATATTGTTTTTTAAGAGTAGAAATCTAGTGATACAATATATCTAGCATTGGAAAAAAATGATATCTTGAGAAATTAGGCCATTCACTAACCAGATTCACCCATAAGCCATAATATGGTTTGTTTGATTTTGACTTAGGATGTTGTGTATACTCGGCCAATTGTGCTTCATTTGGAGCCAGTGAAGAGAATGAGATGCCTGTGAGATTTTTCTGCTTCAGCTCCCCAATCCCTGACTTACGTTATACATGAGCATCTACTGTAGAAGTGGGGTGCGAGGTGAGGCAATGTATGTGATGTCATAAACCCTCTGACTTACCCAATAACTACTACTGGGATACAAATACAAAACCCTAGGACTGTATTGTCACAACACGATTTGATGTTTTCCTCATCTTGATTGATAGCAGACTCCTGTGCACTTTGGCTTGATAAATTAAATTAGAAAAACCAAACCTTTGGTATAAATTCTAGGACAGTGGTGGCGAACCTATGGCACGCGTGCCAGAGGTGGCACTCAGAGCCCTCTCTGTGGGCACACAGGCCATGCCCTGGAGATGGCAACTGTCCCTCTTCAACCAGCCACCCACTAACTCGCCAAGGTCCCACATGGCCAGATGCATCCTAGCACCCATGTGCTCGCTGGCCTCTGTGTGCAGAGGTCGATGGTGTCAGGCAGCAGCCACCCCTGCCCCTGCCACACCTTGCCCTGGGACAACGGCACCCCCGCCCTGCCTCATCTTGCCTCGCCTCACCCCGCAGGACGAGCCTCCTGCCCACCGCCCCACCTGCCAGAGACCCCCTGGATCTCCCCCAAGCCTGCCCGGCCCCCACAGGCATCCGTTCCCACGAGCAACATCGAGGTGATCATGCCCACCTTGGTCACTCCCATCCAATCTGCCATGACCACCACAGCCACGCCCACCCAGTGGGCCACGGCCACTTGGCACCCGGCGATAAATAAGTGGGTTTTGGGTTGCAGTTTGAGCACTCGGTCTCTAAAAGGTTCGCCATCACTGTTCTAGGAGATCAGGTCTGCTGAATTAGCATCACCAATGTATATATTAAGTGTGATATCTACATAGAGATTTAGAGCTCAGTATATAATGCTTATTGTACTTTTACACAAAATAATAAGTATCCTACTAATATTTTATTGTAAATTATGTGTGCTATTCACTTGCTACTTCACATTTTGGTCCTTGACCATAATAGACAGCTGGAAAGTTTGGTTTTCATAAAACATGTAGGGCAATTTGACATCCTGTCTGGTGATGGCTATATTTTAGGAGCTTTTCAAAGATGAAGATAATATCTATATACTGCTAAAACTCTTGGGATTGTAACTTTTAACTGGGTGAAACAATGCATCATATGGCAAAACTTTTCATCCAAGGTAACTAAAATGCGATAACTTACAGAATACATCTACAATCTAAAACTCACGATTCCGTAGATTGAAATTTGGGAAATTTTATAAAGCATTTTATGACATAATACAAAATGTCATAAAACATTTTCTCTGCTCAGCTCCTCGTGTGTGATGGTTCTATACAGTTCAACATGGCCTACTTTCAAGGCAAAGAGATGTCTGAATATCTCCCTGAATTTTTGAGAATTCTTTCAATGAAGACAGTGCTCTGTCATCGCTGAAGGCATTAAGAAATCTGGTAAGGAAATATCTATGAAATGATGACCTAGCAGATCATGATTGTCACAGAATTCCAATATACTGTGCCTACTGTTGTTGGTGACTATTCAACTCTTCACTAAAAACAACCACCCTCCACTATTGATGTGATTACAGAAAAGAAGTTTACTGCTACTTTAATGTAGTCATATCTTGATTTACTTCTAAAAAGCTTAGATGGCACAGCTAATCTATTTTTTTCTCATAATTTTGCAAAATGTGTTAGCCCACAATTATTCTGCAGGAACAATTATCCTCCAGTTATCATCGGATGAGCTTTATGGCCTAAAGGAATTTGAATTATGGATTCCCACATCCAACAATCTAATTGCTATATCATACTGTTATTCATGTCCAGACACATGACCAGCGTTACTGGATTTTGCCATTCCTCAGTCTGAAGTGAACATTATTAATAAGGTCAGTGCTATCTAATTTCTGTCTATCTTTAGTTTTGCTCTACTCAGAAACCTGGATTATTGGCTTGAAGATTAAAAAAATTAAAGAAATAGTAAATGGAGAAGGGCAATATGTTTAAATCATTGTTGCGTTCATTCTTTATCTTAGCAGTTATAGGAACACTTCAAGATATATATCAAAATGTCATTAAGTAGACTTCCGATTTGCTGCGCTGCCGCCATGGATGCCTGGGAGATGAGCCTCGTCTCCCCTGTCCACTTTTGCATCGCTGGGGGATCCTGAAAAGGGTTGAAAGTTGCCCCATAGAGGTGATCAGCAAGGAGGGACTCTCGCTGGATCACAGGAGAGCTGTAGCTCTCTTGCTGGATCACGGGAGAGTGGTAGCTCTCCAGCTGGAGCCGGCGATCCCTCCAAACTGGCGGACAAAAGACCAGCCATAGAAATATGGCTCATTACTAGGCTGCAGACAGCCAAAGTCACACTCACCATCTGGCAACTTCAAAGCAGTGTGGAAAGGACTGGGTGACATCTACCTCTCTTAAATCCTAATTGCTTTCTGTACCTTCACAAGCTGCTAAAGTACTTTCCCCCCTGTGGAGAGGGAAGGGAGATTTCAGTTCTCTCTCCAGACACAGCAGTGACTGACTACCCAGGGAAGTTTAAAACGTTGAAAAAACAACTGGATCCTAATTGGGAATCTATTTCTTAGAATTTGTGGATTAAAAGACTCTTTATTTTCTATTTCCTATTTTTCTTCAATTTTTATTCCCTATTTTTACTGAAGATCTGGGCTTTTTTTAAAAAATAGAAGAAAAAATTGAGAAGATTAAAATAACTTTGGAGAAACATCTTGTGGCTAAACTTGATAGTGCAATCTGTTACTGTATAAAAGAGACTTGGCTGACAGCCCAGAAAATAGATAAGATATTTGCAACCTTCAGATGCTCAGCTGTGCTCTTTATTGAATGGAATTCTTGAATGTAAAGTCTTTTAGTTTAAATATACTATTATGGAGGAAGATCAGAAAGGGATCTTCCTTATGGAAGAAGAGCAGGACCAAACTCTTCGTCTGTTGAAAGAGATTCTTCAAACCTTAATTACAGCTGGTGATGAAATAAGAAGCTACAAAAAAAAAAAAAAAAAGACAGCCTGGACATGCAAAAGCAAATTATGACTATAACTAAAGAATCATCTACGCAGGATACTACAGAAAAAGTGGAACAATTAAATATCATGACAGAAGACTCAACTGCTCAACAAATACACACAATGGAAAATATAGAAAAGAAATTGACAAAAGGGAAAGAGGTAAAGACTTCCTATTTAAAGCAGAAGGAGCCTGAGGACTTAAAAGGAAAACAAATGGAAGAGAAGATAAACAGTTCAGGAAATAGAAAGAAGAAAAAGACCTTCTGGATCTGCTAATCCTCTTTAAAAAATGGCAACTGGATGGTTATTTCAACGTCAAATAATAGATATAACAACCCAAGGAGAATTGCTCGATGATCCCAAAGCAAGGACATGGAATATGATTTGGCAAAGAAAGAAAGCTAGAGTAAGACTCAAAAAGAGTGAGGTTTTGATTTATAGATGAGATTTAAAATAGAATATACTTAAATAGATAAGATGGGTATTATGAGAACTTAAAATAGAATATAATTAAGTAGACAAGATGTGTACTTTGAATATAAGATATTGTTATGAGTTGAGATAAAGAAAATTTTGATCAAGTAAAACTTAGAAATATAAAACACTAACAATTAAATTTGAATATCGATTTGTGCATAAAGGTCTTGTAAAGATGATTAAGACACATATAAACTAAAACTTCATTGATGAAAGCAATAAATATGTCTGTATGTTTTAAAATTGTTGTTATTGTTGTTAATTGCGAAGTCGTGTCCGACCCATCGTGACCCCATGGACAATGTTCCTCCAGGTCTTCCTATGTTTTAAAATAGAATATACTTAAATGGATAAGATGTGTATTTCGAATATAAGATGCTGTTATGAGTTGAGACAAAGAAAATTTTGGTTATATAAAACTCAGAAGTTAAAAGATTAATAGGTTAATTGGAATATTGACTTGTGCATAAAGATTGTGTAAAGATGATTAATATATATATAAGTTAAAACCTTATGGATGAAAGTAATAAATATGTATTTATGTAGCAGTAAGGGGAAAAATTATTAGATCTAAATATGAGATAGTAGGTATAAAGAGAAAGAGAGAGGAAGTATTAAATGCAGAAATAAAAGAAATTTTGGCCATTAAATTTAAGATTTTAAGGTATTTGAGAATTATTAGAAAATAAGAATACTATTATTGCATTATTTACTTGTTGATGTAGATGGTGAGAACTTATATGATAAGATGTGTATCCTGAATATTAGGCTTTGGGAGGAATGGTGATAAAGGAATTGGAGTCATTTAAAGTGTGGAAATGATAATTATTAAATACTAAATTTAAATATTAATGGAAAATTAAAACTGAGAAAAATTGATTAGGTCATTGATTGTCCAAAGACTGAAAGTTAAAACAACTAAGATATATATTAACTAAAAATTATTAATAAATGTTAGAAAGTTACTTTCTATTTGATTGACAGAACAAGAATTGTATTAGTTAAAATATGAGACAGTAGGGCTTCCGGTTTGCGATCGGGGCGCCAGCGTGCGTGCGGAGAGACTGCTCTCTCTTCCGTCTGTCAGAAGACCCTGGAAAGGGTCGAAAGTCACCCTGGAGGGGCGACCACCGCTGAGAAGGACCCTTGATTGATCGCGGAAGGGCGGCAGCCCTTCCGTTTAGATCCGAGGCACCTCCTTTGGGCCGACGAAGAAAAGATCGGCCATTAACATGGCCGATTACCAAGCTGTTCCAGCCGAAAGCCCAAAGCACTACTAAGCACGATGAAAGCAACGTGGAGAAATTGGGTGAGACTTTACCTTACCTTTCCTGCTTCCCAACTACTTTCCTGTAAAAGCCTTTGGAAATATCTTTTTTTCCTCTCTCAATTCTGTGGCTCCTGCCTACTTTGGAAATATAAAGCAAGGGGAAAAAAAGAACAACTAGACTAAATGACTAAATATTTGGACTTGTAATTTCTGGATACCTGGGCTCCCAAAAAGTTATTTATTCTTACAGAGACTTATTGTTTTGCTTGTTTGCTAAGCTGGGGGGGGGGGGGAGGAATATTTCTTTCTTCCTTCTTTGAACCAGATAAAAGCTTAACTTTGCATGTTACTGGGGACATCTTGTGGCGAAATTTGGTATAGCAAATACCAAATTTTTTTTGACTGGGAAACTTGTGAGACTAAAATTTGTCCTTGACATTATCAAAAAAGATAAGAACCTGAAACAGCTGGGTGGTGAAAATAATTCTCTATAGTGGAGGTGGACATTTATTGATTTTTATTAAAAATAGCCTCCACTAAAGGACTATCTATAAATACTACAGAAATGGAGGAGTACCACCCACAGCTTAACTTCAAATTTATACTTGAAAAAATCTTAGAGGCTACTGAGCTAATGAATTCCAGACTGAAAGATATACGCGCCTCCTTAAAGCTACAAAATGCAGCCCCGACTTCAATAGATGAATTTACAATCCAAAAGGCAACAGAAGAAGAAGGAATTAACACTAAAGTGGATTTTAAAGAATACCAGCTACAATTTACTCAGAACTCTGATACCCAAACTTTGATTTCATCCAAAGAATCTGCAATTTCAACAGCAACAGAAACTGAAGAAAGTAACACTAAGACGGAAGGTGCTGAAGACTTACATACACAGTACACTGAGAATTCAGATAACCCAGATGACCAAATAACAACTATAACATTGAATATGACTTTTTACCTAAATCAGCTGAATTCAGAAGAAGAAGACCAGCCTGAACTCATGACAAATATACTAAGCCAAATATGGAGACTCAAACTATCTGGCCAACAATCTAATGACTATGAAGGGACTAGCTTCGTTGACAGGTTGATAACTGGATGGTCTCCCTTGATTTAAATGACATATGCAGGAATGAAGGAAGATCCATCTGAGGATTTAAAAGCTCTGTTATGGAAGCCTGTCTGGCACAAAAGGAAGGCCAGAGTTAGACTTTAAAAATGGTTTTCTTTATGTGACCTTTAATGGAAGAGCCTAAAATCTCACTTAACGAGCTAAGGAGATTTTAAAAGATATTAATCAATTTAATATCCAGGATTTATACCTATAAGGGAAATAAATTAGTTACTAGAATAATAGTTTTGAATTATAATATAGAAGATGGATTCAGAGGATAAAGGTTATTTTATTAGTAAGTGATGATATTAGAATGATAAGTAGAATATGATTGTGAAATAAACTAAGAATTTATTTGAATAAATAATAAGTGTATTTTAGACATAACTATTCTGTAATGAACTAAGGGAACCGTGGGCTATCCGAAACCTAAATACTATGGACATTAAGCCAACTGGAATACTGTAATTGAAATTAGATAAAAGTTAAAAACAGGATCTGGAGGCATATAAGTCAAAGTTTGTTGATAAATGTTTCAAATGATTGAGTTATAACTAGCAATGTATTAACTTGAATGTGGTATAATAACTAAGGGAAACAGGAAATTTTTGATGATGTAAATTGACATATGTATGGAAAAACTTGTTATTGCATTATGAATCCTTAATACCTGAAGCTTTGTAAAAATTGAAAATTAATAAAACTTGTTTTTTTTTAAAAAGAGACAGTAGATATTAAGGGAGAAAGAGAAGGAATGGGGATTGTAACAATTTGAGATCTGTACTAATGATATCTATGTGTAATAGAATTATTGTACCCAGCTGCCACGTTTGCTTTCAAATATTTAAATGTAATATTAGAAAATCAATAAAAATTTACAAAAAAATAAAAACAAAATGTCATTAAGTAGCATCAATTTTAGTATTTACGGCTTTGCCTTCCAAATAGATAATCTGTTTTATTTCTCTTCATTATATTCAAAGCATTTGATAGCTTGGAGTGCCAATTCAAGAAACAATAACTACATATTTCTATTTATATATGACATTGATCTACCAATGTATTAAACTTTGATGATGTATTGCAGGAGTGTCAAACTCAATTTCACTGAGGGCCGCATCAGCATTGCGGTTGCCCTGGGGGGGGCGGGTAGGTGTGGCCAGAGTGGGTGCAGCTTACTGGGTGGGCGTGGATGGAGTGGGTGTGGCCTACTGGGTGGGCGTGGCCAGTTCTACATCATTCGCGTCAAGGGTGCCTATGGGGGCCTGGGCAGGAGTGGGACAGATCTGAGTGCCTCTGGCAGAAGAGGGTGGGACCAGGACAAGTGCCAAGGCATGGTCCACCGGGGCAAGTACCAAAATGGCCACCACAAAATTGTACATTGGCTCCCGGCTGGCCTGGGCCAGGGCCAAGGCAGTGGGGGCCGTTCTCTCACTGTTTCCAGGATGGCTTCGCGGGCCACATGAAACCACTTTGCGGGCCACATCCGGCCCCCGGGCCTTGTGTTTGACATGTCTGATGTATTGCTTCTAATAAGAGTTTAGCCAATCAGAATTTAATTCAACAAACCATTGTTAAGCAAATCTGGGAAGATATGTGAGTCAGGCTATTAATTTGCAAAAATCAACTTTACTTTGATGTGGTACAAAAAGCTAGTCTTCCTAATATCACCATTTCTGCTCTGTGGTCTTGAGCTTCTGCCAATCGAAATTAGAGCTAATCAGCAATTAAAGTGATCTACAGTTATGGAATTTAGGATAATCTTTTTGCATCAGATGTTAAGATAGTATGATTAAACCATTAAAATAATTGAGAATACATGGAAAGATCCTAGCCTATTATGTATCAAGGTGAAATTCTTCAGGCGGTGTCATGGTTTTTCCTAAGCTTACTTTTCTGGTCTGATGTGTTATTTAAACCTAGAGGTGGGAAAGTTTTAATCTAAGATTATTTTTCCCTGGTGTCCTTTAGATATACAGAGGACAGGCAGAGGCTGTCACCACAGACCAACTGCATTGTTTCCACAGTTTTTGAAATTATTCCTCTGTCCACCTCTAAAGGGGTAAAATAAATATAAGAAATTTGAAAATAGGGTTACAAGATCTGCAACCTAAATCTGGTAAGGAGGAAGACTTATGGGTGGTGGGCTAATCCTTCCCCCATCCAATTAATAATAGTTCTGATCTATTTTTACTTCTTTAAAATATATATATTTTTTAGAATTTAAATCAAAAGAAATATTGGCTATCCAATTATTGTGAAGATGGCTAAATTTGGCCAAAATGACCTGCAAACCATCACTGCTATGGTATGTCCTATCATCTGGCAGGCTATAGATCAGGGGTGTCAAACTCGCAACATCATGTGATGTGTTGCAACATGTTGTGACTTTTTTTCCATTGCCGGCAATGGGGTGGACACGGTTTTGGCATGATGCATCTGGCCCGTGGGCCAGCAATTTGACATCCTTGCTATAGATGGTCAATTAGTTCTGTCATTATAAATTTGGAACTGGCATGGTCTGTGTACATTATTTAAGCATCTTAATTATTTACCAGTACAGAAATCCCTCTTATATGTAGCAACTATTTTGTGAATGAGAAAAGATTTAAAAAGATAATGATCACTCTGTTCCTTTAATTTCCCTATAACACTATTTAGACAGAAAAGTATATTTATAGTTACGATAATGCTTGTAAGATACATTACATGCTTTTGATCAATTGGGCTGCATTTCATGAAAGCTGTGACATGACTGCATTTAAGATTTCATAAGAACTTTTATTTGGATTTTTTTCCCTGAGAGACTTGGCTTTTAAAGTTCATTACTTTGATTTAGATTCCCAAGACAAGAGTATCTCAATGAAAGACAAGCAAAATGAATGAATAACCTCAGTGACATTTTATAATTGTATTTGTCAAGGCCTCTTATCATTAAATGGAATAATGTTAATGTAGTTGGCAATATGTCTTAAATGAATATGCCTTACCCAACCCCTTCCCTAATTTCATTGCTAAAGTTGAATGGCTGAATGGTTAAACTTCAAATCTAAATAATTGTTTTTGTAATGGGATTGTGCATTAAAGAATGGAGATGAGAACAATGTATTTCTCACAAGCATCTTGTTTCCCCTTTCCATCCTAACTCTTCCCTAAGTTTATTTATTCATTAAATTTTTATCCCACCTTTATTAAGTAATACAAGATGACAAATAGACATAATATTCCTTCTTCCTCTTCTTTCCCCAACAACAATCCTATGCAGTGAGTTGGCCTGAGTGAGATTGACTGGCCTAAAGTCCCCAGCTGATTTCATACCTAGAACTCACAAACCTCCTGGTTTCTAGGTCAGCACTTTAATCACTACAGCATGAAAAGGAATCCAAGAAAATGGCCTTTATTCTCCTTCCAATGACATCACTGGTTGGCTTCTTATAGTCCCTGGAAGGCTAGGCAGTTCCAGTTCTTAACAACTTCAGCATTGCCTCCCTGATCTTAAGCATAGGCAACTAGTTTTCAGGTTTTAAGTAAACAGTTAATGTGATTGGTTGGGCTTTGCATATTCTGCAAGCTCAGATATTTTGAATTGTAACCTTGTAGCTTATTTATTTACTTGTTAATAACCAGTTTTAATTGGATGGCATGGTGATAGTAATATGTCTTAATTTAATATTTAATTTGAGTTACTACTGGAGGAATGTAGAATGGCCCAAATTACAATATCACAGTATAATAATTAAAACAGTTCTGTTTGCAATTTGATTCAGATACATTAGCATTTTAAACTCATAAATTGTTGTGAATAATGGTATGTACTTGGAATGATTTTAGAGTTTAATACCATTTCCCTGAAAGTAAGGCCTAACCCGAAAATAAGCCCTAGCTTGTTTTGGGGGGTGAGCCTAATATAAGCCCTACCCCAAAAATAAGCCCTAGTTTAAAAATCAAGCTAGGGCAGGGGTGGGGGTGTGTGGATCTGCCCCACGTGCCCCCACACTCACTTACCTTGCAGCTAGGCCTCTCCTTGCCGACCCACTTCTTCTGAGGTTTCTTCTGCAGCCAGGCCAGCGTTTCTTAGTCACAGGCTTTCCGGAAGGCCTCTGTAGCCAAGAACCAAGCTATGGATTCAGTTCATAGCTCGGTTCTGCAAGACATCTGCAGCCGAGGACTGAATTGAATCCATAACTCAGTACTCGGCTGCAGAGGTCTTCCAAAAAAGCCTGACTGCAAAATGCAGGCTGGAATGCAGCTGCAGAATGAAGTTGCACCTTCAGTCCAAGAAGAAGTGGACCTGCTGGGTGGGGCTGTTGGTGCCGGAGGCAAGTAAGACATCCCCCAAAAGTAAGACCTGGTGCCTCTTTTGGAGGCAAAAAAAATAAGACCTGGTCTTATTTTGGGGGAAACACAGGTAAATAGAGTACTGCTTTTGAAGAGTGTTACTAGATGCATTAATTATGGAATGGGTGCTTGGAATATTAACAAATCAATGGGTTAGAGTTAAAAAACATGAAATATGTTTATGATATTATGATGATTAATTCAAAAGTATTTTTCACATTTATTAAACACCTTAGAGGGTTTTTTTAAAAAAAGGATTGTCACCGTTACACTGGACGTATAGAATAGGCACGGGGACACTTACAATATGCATGTATCCTGCTATTGCCCCATTGTCATTTAATATCTGTAAGTCTGATACTATGGTATTACAAATGAATGAGGTGGGAATGGGATTCTTAAGTGTGTGTAGTTAAAAAAAATGGGATGGAAGCAGAAATTATTGGTTTCTGGTTGAATGTGGCTTGAAAATGAAAACTACCAAGAAAGAAGTAGGTGGAGGCAGCAGCGTGGCCAAACAGAGAGAAAAAAAAACACCAGAATCTGATTTCAAAACAAATACCGTATATGAAAGAAGGGTGAAAGGAATGGAAGGAGGGGGAACTATGAAGCAATGTATGAATGTGTTGGATGAAAAAATGAATTGTGGAAAATGAAAAATGTTGATAAAAATTAGATTTAATCCATTTCCTTTCTTTTTTTCTTTTTTAATTTCTTCCACTCGCTATTTCCTATTCTTTTTTTGTACTTTGCATTATGTTGCTTATCTAAAAAGAGAGTAGCACAACGAATATGTATGTAGGCAACAAAAAATAAAAGTAGGGATATTTATCATATTTTTAGGCTTCTTTCTTTTAAAATATATTACAGAGGACCACGGGCTTGGCTAAAATAAAATAATAAAATAAAAAATCCTTGCCAGGGAGACCAGCTAACATCCCTTTACTTTGTCTCACCATACTGGATTTCTGTACCTTTACTTGCAAATCTTATAAAAAACCCATTCTGCCTCCTTTCCTCACTGCAAGCAAGCACTGCCTGATTGGTAAAGTTGAATATGCCACCTTTTCCTCCCTCTTTTTAAGAGAGTGGTGGTGTACTGTGTATATGTGAAACCCAGTTGCACTTCCCTTCTTCTTATCCAGAAGTCATCTTTTTCTCCTTCCCCATCTATCTGAGGGAGTATCCTATTGGAATGCTTTTCTGGCAGTGTTGCATTTCAGTGGGTCCTGAGTTGCTTACATTCAAAAGACTGTTAGGTATGATTTGAAGAAACATTGTAGAGGATCGGGTTAAAGGCCCTGCCTTGCTAGGTATTGCCACAATTTTATACTCTCAACGTACACTCCCCCCCCCAAACCTTCGGGAAACACAAGCAAAGGGAGGGATAAATCCGAGATATCGGCATCCAACCGGCCTTCGACCCCGCCCCTTGTCTGTGACCGACAATTTCTCGACCAACCACGTCTGACTCTGTCCTTTGCGAAGCCAATGAGAAGGGAGGAGGGCGGAAGACTTCCCACACCCACTTCAAGGCTGGTTGAGCTGTGCAGGTAGGTGTTGGGGGTATGGGAGTAGCTTCTCCAGCTGGTGCAAATAGGAGGGAGCAAAAACAGAGGGGCGATTAAAGGGGTGAGTGGGGGGGGGGAGGCAGGTGAAGAGGTGGGAATGGGGGAAAATGGGGTGGGGGCGTAACGTTGCAGATGCATGCTGCCGAGGAGGAATGTAGCTGGAAAACGGACCCCCCCCCTTCGTATCCCATCCACGCACACACATGTACACTCCTTTCCTGCCATAGATTGCAGGCCGAGTAACTGGAAGCCCCATTCTTTCAACTTTGATTGAGCGGGAGAAAAATGGGGAAAGAAAAGACGACGCTGCCCAGCTAAGCTTTTGCAACTACTGTAGCAAAGATCGTCTGGGCAGGCCAGGAGCGGGAGGGAGGGAGGGAGGAGGAGGAACGGAGTTGAGGGGACCGAATCAAGGTTATTATGGTTAGAAGAATACCTCCGTAGAACATCTCAGAAGTGAATTTGGGCTGTCAAAAATTCAAGGGATCGGAACTTTGGAAGTTCTACTCTTTGATTTGCGAAAAGCAAAACAATCGGATCAGCCTCTGTCCCTCCGCCCACCCACATATACGGTCTACAATATCGGTACGGGCAAGTGAAAATGATGGCGAGGCAAGCAGGCCCAAGCAGTCCCCTCAGGGAATCTCTAGAAGCGAGGATTATCTAAAGGCAATGCTGGATTGGGCTGAGTTTTTTTTGAGTCGGGATTATAGATGTTTTTCCTTATCACAGCAGTGCCCATAAGAGTCATAGAGCATATACAGAGTGACAGAATTCCTTTGTACAGAAATATAAGTTATATGGGGCTTGCTATTAGTTAAAAGATAAGAATTGTGGTAAATTTCCTTCTCTACTGACCAAGTGCAGACGTCCCTAGTGTGGGATAGGGCCTCAGAATCCTGACTCTTGCTGATGATATTGCTGGAATACTTAGTTTTTCAAAAAGTCCTATGTGGGCATTTAAATAGGAGTTCTGACTGAAGTTAACATATAGTAAAAAGGAAAGCAGAGAAAACTTGGGTCTAGTATTAGAATATGATCCCTAACATTCATAAGTTGACTGGAGATGATAAATGTCAGATAGGGGAAGGTATAGAACTACCATAAAAAGATGGGATTAGCTGTTATCTTTCTGTTGTGATTGGGCTGTATTGAAATACCACCAAAAATAAAAATACTCCATATATTTAAAATTAGGTAAGTTTGATTGCTTTAGTGTCTGATCAGTATGCATATTTGCATACTTCACTGATTGTGTATATTATGTATAATATGTAAACAGTTTTTGAAAGAAAATGACAATGCATATTTTTAAAGAAATTTGTTGGAAAACAGAATGAAAATATTAGTAAAATGAAAATTCAGCTATACAGCTATAAATAACATTTAAAAACAGCTAAAAGAACAGTCTATTTGCTGCTAGTGTTATAGGACTTATTTAATAAAAGTGCATAAGATTGCAATTTAAAAGTACTGATTTGTAGAATCAAACCTTATTTATTATATATCTGCTCCTAATTTAGTAATGTTCAAGGGAAGGTGAACTTTGTTACACTGTCAAAGTGATCTGTTCCTTGGGTGCAAAAATTTTGGATTTACTGCACACTAAGAGAAAAGCGCAACCAATGCATAAGCATTTTGAACAAATATACATTACCTACAACAGTAGTAGATGAAAAAAGTATCAAAATATTTCAAAATACTTACAAATTGTTACATGTACACACACACACACACACACACACACACACACACACACACACACACACACATATATATATATATATATATATATATATATATATATATATATATATATATATATACCTATTACACTAAAAATCTGACTCTTGGGTATAGTCAATATATAAAAAATATGCGAACGCTATATAAAGGCTTCTTCCAGATTGCTGTTTTAAGGCCCTGATGGGTATGGGTATCTTTTATTATGCTAGGATAATCTTATGGAATGCTGATAATGTATTTGATACCAGTTTCTTATAATGTCCTTGGATGTTTTATTTCTCATTTAAAAATATTTATGAAATAAGACTGGGGATGCAAGAAATATAAATATCAAGGCTATACATTCATTATATATTTTATACTTTAGTTTAGTTAATGTTTTTTTTATTACATTTCAAATATTTTGGTCCCAGAGGTAAGGGCACTTGATTCATTAAATAGTTTAATTTTATATAATACAATCTACTATTAGGAAAAGTTATTTTGCCAAGTTATTTGGACATTAACTTTTCTGACTCCATTTTCAAGTTAGAATAAAAACAACTTTCTAAAATATAAAACAACTATCAAGAATAAACTACATGCATCAGCAAAAGATAAAGGTTATTACTATATTGATATTGATTTCACTGAAAAATAATACTTTCTATTGTATGTATTTCTTACTGTTTGAAGAAAAGCATACAGTAGATTCATTATTCAAGCAAATTATGTACTAACTTTGGATAAAGTTGGAAAATAAACTCATCTGTTGCAATTTTCCCACTTAGAACCCTTCAATATATTTGATTGACTTCCATAATTCCTAATAAGAATTATTAAGAGAGCTTCCAGAGTTGAAATACAATATTTGAATTTGCAGAAAAGGAGGAACTGTTGCAGTACAAATGGAGGGTGTTGAAATGGCTAGCAACCAAAAATGTTCTATTGTCACTTTCTGTCAAGTTATTGATAGAGGGAAAAAATGATGCCTAAAGTTAATTTTATTAAGGTACTAATGTTATGAAACATTTCATCTCTAATAAATAGAAATAAGATGCAGTGGAGTTTGTGTAACTGGAATATTTATATGTACAGTAGCTAAAGATCAAATTTCTCAAAGCAAACTATAGCATAGATATACTGGATTTCTTATTTGAAGTTATAGCTTTTCTTTCAAGACAATATAACTAATTTGAGAAAATCAGACTTCTGTAGGCAGATTGTATGAATACAGAAACTTGTAATGGATCCAAGAGTTAATACTCCACGTGTAATCTTTTGTGTCTTACACTATTAAGCACTTCAGGTTCTTGAGATGGTTACTGTAGAAGGGACAATGTGGAAGTAGGGATGCAGACTCATGTTTCTACTGTGTCTTTCTAGAAAAGGAGTTTTATATTTTTGGCTTCATTAAATAATGAAAAAGAGTGATTTTAGACTGTGTATTTAGATAACATAATCTTCCCTAAAATAGTTTCCAAACTACAGCATGAAATCAGGTATCTGATTTTTTACTCCAATTTCTTATAATAAGTAATAGTCTTTAAGCTCAAATCACTAGCAAGCTTCAGCTGTATTCTGTCTTGCCTGTGTGTTTGATCAAAAGGAAGGTACACTAAATGCACAGTGAATTGGAGATATATCCGGGGTATGAAAATAACTCCCAAGAAGAAGGTAAAGTCTGATCTTAAACAGTTGGGATAGATTTCTGCTTGACAGAACAACAGTGACTACTAGTTGGCAGAAAAAATATGGAAAAGTGGAGAGATCAGAGCTGGCTCTATCATTAAGCAAAATGAGAGCTGTTGGATGGTGTGGAACAAAAATGATTAGAGTTATGATTACCATATGAAGTGTACAGACATTTCTATTATCCTCAGTTGTAGAAACTATTACCAACTGTGAAGTAAGATTTAGCTGCTAACCTCATCAATTACTACCAAATATATAGAATGGAGGGGCAGCTATTTTGTTCTTTATCTCAGTCCTCTCCAGGGAATAAATGATGCTGGCATACACACGTATGCACACACGCGCGCGCACACACACACACACAGCTTAGGGAATAAACTGAATTTGTAAAATATATTAAATTGTAGACTATGATTTTAATTGCCACACTAGCTGAGTTTGGACAACATGCTAATATATTATATTTTGGGTTGGCATTTATGGACTAAACAAATGCATGTTTGTTAATTCATTTCACAGTTTTGCCTTTTTAAAAAAAAATTGTAAAAGATAACAGCGCTGCAATATATGCTCTGTGCAGTCCATTTATTTCTACTAACAAAAAGTTTTCTGTTACAGAGAAACTATTATTCCTTCTCAGAACTGGAGACATCTACAGAGATATTCATACTTTTAGAAGTTAAACTTTTCTTTCTGGAATTTCTTGGACATTTTGAACAAAATGGATTTTGCAGCAGTGTTCTCTAAGGTAAGTTTGTAATGCTTCTGTGTTTATTAGTAACTAACATGTTATCTAGCAGAAAGTTAATTTGAATCAAGATCTTGTCCCAGAATTGTCTTGAATTAACTGTTGAAGGGTGAAACCCTGGATTTTCACTGATTTTTATTGTGTAAATCAACTACTGAATTAAAAATTTGGCCTAATAATCATGCATATTTGTATTAATATTTATGTTATTGTGCACTTTGCCACAGACTGCTTACCTTTGTAAATATGTTGATATCTACAAGTAGGAGGCATTGTAGTAGAACACTATTTCCATGGCAAAAATCCAAAACTGATGCAGAAATTGCAGTTACTCACATTTTAAAAAGATACTTTGTGGATTTTGATATAATGCAGGAATATGTTAGTGACTGTGTAGAATTCTGGTACTATGAATTGTGTACTCATGTTCTTCAGATTTTGGAACATGGGCATTCTAATCTTGACTGTTTTGTATTAGTTTTGCTATTGTTTATATCTGAAGGAAATATGATTCTGATGTTTCAGGACAATCTTTTGATTGTAAATATCACACTGTAGATTATGACTGATTTCTTTTTCTGTTACAAGGAATAGGAAAAATTAGTAGACATTCATATAGTTCAGTATTTCACTAAACTGGGGATTTTCAAAGTGTAGCTTGCAATTTCATAAACAGTCATTAGGAAAATTGATTGATGGGTATGGTTTTGGATGGGTTTGTCCTGATAGAGAAGGATTCTGCTAAAGCTCACTCTCACTGTACCTGGACAATTCAACAGTTCTGGTTTTGACATGCACCATATTCCGAAAGCTGAATTGGTATCAGAACTTACTCCTGCTCTGTTGAACAAGCTGACAGCAAAGTCAAGATGTTCTATAATTGCTACTCTAATATGCAAATTTTTATTAAAAATAAATGTGGAGCAAGAAATGAGATTGCTGGCTCAAAAATAAAACCCAGATGTTAGGAATTATACCAAACTAAAGGAATTCATTCTTCCTATTATATAGAGGTTTTTTCACTGTTTATTTCCAGTGACAGTATTATAAAGTTGTAAGGTTCCTCCTATTCCTTCTAAATTTATTGGCACCTACCTCTATGTGGTTTTTTTAGTCAATATATGAAGTAAAATGTATTTATTATGACAGGTATATTTATTTCCCAAATCTAACCCCAGTGAAATAGTACCATCATGTTTGAGAATATCAGATTGAACAATACTGGAATTTGAATGATTTTGTCCTTGCAGGTTATATTAAGCCAGCCTAGTTTTCATTACTGTACTTAATAAAGAAACCATACGCAGATATGGTTCACATGACATACCAAATCATGGTTTCTTTAATAATAACAAACAATATTAGTCTGCATATTCACAGTATCATAAATCATATTTATGTAAAATCTAAAAATAAACCATTTCTAACATATTAATCCAGTTACTGGAAGCTCACAAAGCAATACACTTATGATTGCAATTATTGCTAGAAAATGGGGAAAGGTTAAAATTTTTATACTGTGGTTTGGGGTTCTATGCATAGTAAGATAAGCTATTAAAGTTTCTGGAAAAAGCTTGCTGATTAGATTTATTATTAAAGAAATGTCTATATATTATTACGTAAAAATAAAAAGTTGAGGTTGTATGTTACTATCTTACCAAAAAAAATTGGAAGTCAATGCTTTTCTCTTCCTCCCCTTCCCCTCACTTTTCTCCTCCCCTATTTTCTGATTTCCATTTTTCTTTTTATTTCTGTATTTTATATTTCAATAAATTAATAAAAAATTGAACCCAGAAAAGTTTCTGTAAAGACAATATAAATGTAATCCTTATTTTAATAGATTTCTGCACCACATCTTATATTCAAAGTATGATAATTGAAGAGCACTTGTTAGATTATCCCTAGGGCAGTGATGGCAAACCTTTTACAGACCGAGTGCCCAAACTGCAATCCAAAACCCACTTATGTATCGTTGGGTGCCGGGTGGACATGGCCCATTGGGTGGGTGTGACCAATTGGGTGGGCATGGCCCATTGGGTGGGCGTGGCCGCGGTGGTAATGGCAGACTGGGTGGGACTAAAAAGTTCAATCAATCAATTCCAACTTTACGAGATCTTTTTTTTCCCCATGAGAAGTTGAAATTGATTGATTGATTGAACTTTTTTTTTTTTTGCACACGGCGCCAGAGGCCTAAAGCGAAAAGGTTTTTTAAAACCCAGCTGAAGGCCTAGGACTGGGCGACGGTGCCCATGCCCACAGAGAGTGCTCTGCGTGCCACCTGTGGCACACGTGCCATAGGTTCGCCACCACAGCCCTAGGGTATTTGCAAGCAGAATAGCTGAAATAGGTTTTAGTTTATGGTGACATTTGCAAATGAAAGGTATAACTTCTCAAGTGCTGCTAGTTAAATTTGTTTTTACATGCTGCAGTGAAAGATGAAATACTGTACAACAGTAAGTTGTAAAATTTTTTAGTGACATGGAACAGATATTCCAAAGTTCTGTCTTGTTTGTTAGCATAGTTTAGATTTACAGAACAAAAAACAAAAAAACAAAAACAAGACTGTGTGAAAGTGAGCAAAAGCTAAAGCTGCTACATTAAAGAGTATCTAGCATTCTAGATCCAGAAATACGGTATATGTCAGTGGTGGCAAACCTATGGCACGGGTGCCAGAGGTGGCACTCAGAGCCCTCTCTGTGGGCATGCGCACCGTTGCCCCAGTCCTAGGCCTTCAGCTGGGTTTCATAAAACCTTTTCGCTTTAGACCTGTGCCGTCATGTGCAAAAAAAAAAAAAAAGGTTCAATCAATCAGTCAATTTCAACTTCTTGCGGGGAAAAAAGAGATCTTGCAAAGTTGGAATTGATTGATTGAACATTTTAGTCCCACCCAGTCTGCCGTTACCACCGCAGCACGCCCACCCAATGGGCCACACCCACCCAATGGGCCACACTCACTTGGCACCCGACGATGCATAAGTGGGTTTTGGGTTGCAGTTTGGGCACTTGGTCTCTAAAAGGTTCGCCATCACTGGTATATGTTAACTCATTGCTTAAGATGACTTTAGAAAGACAGGTTTTTTTTATGCCTCGAGAGAAGTATAAGTTATCTATTAAGTAACTGCTTCTTAGGAGACTTTAGAATCATTCAGTTTAATTCCAGCTGTTGGTTTATCTGTTGCCTAGTCACAAAAGTAGTGCAGCTCTATTTAAAGTGCAAATCTGCTAGAAGTTGCAACCCTAAATGTGGAAAGTAAGCTGCCTGAGAAAATAAAGAAGAGTCACATCTGAGCCAGAATTTTGCTGTTTTCCAAATGTGGATATTTTTCTCCAATAGCATTCCAAAGGGCATTCTCCCCATCTCCTGAGATTATCAAACATTGCTTAATGCTAAAACAGGATCAGGTACTTTATGGCCTTAAGGCTCCTACCCACACCTCCAGACAAACTTCCTCATAGTCAAGATGTATCATATCAAAACCAGACCTTAGACCATTTCTTGATAGTAACAATACAGTACTAGTCAAATTGCTGTTTCTAAGCCAGCAATTACTTTTTGCTCACTTAGCCTTTTGGAAGAACCTCTTTCTTCCTCTTTATACTATAAAGCAGGGATATCTAAGCTTGGCAACTTGAAGACTTGTGGACTTCCACAATTCTGTAGCCAGCCATTCTGGAAATTGATGTCCACAAATCTTAAAGTTTCCAAGGTTGAATAGGTAAACAATAAAACACTCCGCTAGAGTGTTTTATTGTTCACCTATCATGCTGTCGCTTTGTACCATACTTGGGACTTTTTATATTATATTCTGTCTTCTCTCTTCTAATCCTCTATATAAAAATTAATAATTAGCTAAGGGATATCATAGGATACAACATCCGATGAAAATTGAAAGTACTCTCATAAATGTCTATATAACACCTAACTTTGACATGCTGCGTTCCTCCATTCCCAACCAGCTCTGTGTGATTGTGTATATATACACATAAATATGCCTGCACACATATCTGACAAGGTATGCTATGTACCTGATTAAGTGGACTACAATCCCAGAAAGCTCATGCAATAATAAATGGGTTTTAAGATGGCACAAAGCTTTTCCTGTTTTTGCTCCAAAAAGTTAACTAGCAATCTGTCTAAAAATTGTTGCAGTTGCAGGGTGAATGTAACTTTATGAATTTATTTATAGTATGACAAAGTTTTTGTAACAATTTTAATATTACAAGAGAAAAAGGATTCAATAGATACTGCTTTTTTTAAAAAAAAGAAATGTTCTCTTCTGCCTATGAAAAAAGGGGGAAAATATATGGTAGGTATCTGTCTTATCTGTGGCAAAAAAAGATTTCAGCAGTGTTTTAAAAAGTGGGGTGGAAAGTACCAGGCCCTTTAAATTTAAGCAGGACGACATTTTAGGAGTCCCTGCTGTGTTTAAGTAACTGTAATGGCCTGGTAATGGCCTGTTGATGGCGATATTGTCTGTGTAGACACCTGATGTCCTGTGGCCTACTATTCCCAGCAGGCTTTCAGGAACTGCATTGCTTTTCTTTTCCATTTTAGTTGCAGAGTGCTTGCTGCTTGCTAATTTAATTCACTAATGCTGGTGTTTTAGGAGAAGAATGGGAGGAGTTCATTCAAGAGAAACTATTCCATCTTGTGGGTATCTGAAACTGTTTAATCTACAGCATTTAAAAGCAGCCCATGATTTTATTGCTGATTGCTGCTATTGGTTTGAGGCCAGCATTTTTGAACTTGATACTCTGCAGATGGTTTGGATTAAACCTCTAGGTGGCATCCTACGTTCTTTATTACTTGGTTTGTTTAAAGCAAAACAAGCAAGATCTGGAAAATATTTGTGTTCAATTGTTATTACATCTAAATCTGTTATATAATGAAGTTGATCATTCTATATTTTTAAAAGACAATTAATAGTTTCATAAGTTTGGTTGGTCCCCAAAACATAGAGTTAGTTCAACATCAGCAAATATTACATTCCAGTTGAGAAATTGGGCACTGTGTGGCAGTACTATGCAAGCCAAATAACTGGATGGTACCATTTTCTATACACACTAATCAAATTAAAAATAAAAGGTTGAATTATATCGAATTATTATACCATTGCTTCATCTTTGTCAGTATTGACTAGACTGGATGCTACAAGCTTTCCAAAATTCAGATAGGAGGCCACTGAGGATTGCTTAGGAATTGTACTGTACTTGTGATTTATGTAACAGCTGTTGTAATCAATGAACAATGGTTCTTTCATGATAGTCTCTCTTCACTATTTTAGTGGCAGTGCTTCATCTCCCACTGCACACTTTTCCACTAGGACCTTGTTTGAGAAAGTTCGCCTCCTTTGTTTGCTTTTAGAAATAGGATATCTCCTTCAAGGCACTAATGAAACCTATAGTATATGTGCAGGGCTTCAGATTCAGAGGGAAAAATGTGATTCAAAGCATGCACACTTATAAAAGATGGCTGCATTTTTCTTTAATTTGTGCACCTACATGATTACAGGAAAAGTATGTGTTTGTGTGTGTTTCATTGAGGTTTCTGACTGGTCTTATATGCATCCCTATCTGTGCTCCAAATCACATTTCTCTCACTGAATCCAAACTTTTCCCCAGCATTACAGTATCTATCTTTTTATTTTTCTGTCTCTGTGTTTGTTTGTTCTGTATTCTGCACCTTCTCTGAACGCATTCTTGTTGCTTTTTCACAGCCTTCTTCCTATTAATAGAAGAGTGTTCCCCAACCTTTTCAGCTCTGCAGTCCGGTGGAGAGGGGGGAGAGGGGATGGTTTCCCGCAAGCAGGTACAGCTCTATTTATGTGAGCTGCGGCATGCACATTGCACAAATGAAGCGCGCACACCTGCGCATGCCCACTGCTTGCGTGAGTGGGAATGCCTGTACACTCACCTGCTACTTCTGCATCCAAGTTCCGAAAAGCTCAAGGCTGGTAGAGTGCCGTGGCCAGAGGTTGGGGACCCATGTAATAGAATGAAAGTTTATTACTGAGCATGAAAATACTGATTTTGCATAGGAGCCTGTGCATAATTATTCAATGTCCTGCTCCACTTTGGTATTCCACAGACTCTAAAGCAGCTTATTTTAAAACAGCAATACTGTAACAACAATATAACTTAAAGCAATGGCACATCAAGGAAATTATGTTTTGCAACCGATAAAATATTTATGAGATCTGAAAATTCTGGGCAAATACCAGACTTTGTCTACCTTAGAAAATAGAGAGGAATTGCTTGAGCAAGATGTTCAATAATTTTGGTGCCAATACAAAAAAGTCCCTGTCCCTGGTCATAAACGTCTTATCTATTCTGAAAGTATAGATAAAGATTGTGAGGAATACCTTAATGCAGGGGTGTCAAACTGCTGGCTCGTGGGATGGATGCGTCATGCAGAAACCGCGCCCACCCCATTCCCAGCAGTGGGGAAAAAATCACGATACGTCACAACACGTCACGTGACGTTGTGAGTTTAACACCCCCGCCTTAATGTGTCAGTCATATATAAGAACATACACGAAGGAAAGTTAACAGTATTTTATTTGAGATTTGGCTAAAAGCAGATAGTTTATCAAGGTATCAGAACAGAATAACAGAGGTGGAAGGGATCTTGGAGGTCTTCTGGTCCAACCCAGAAGCAAGGAACTCTAAACCATTTCAGACAAATGATTGTCCAATCTCTTCTTAAAAAGTTAAGAGTATTCTTTAAAAAATGGTGACTCCTAATCAATATTATTGCAATTTGAAATTGCTTCTGTTTGATGTACAAGTAGTCCTCACTTATTGACCACATTTGGGGCCAGCAATTCTGTCACTGTGGCATGGTCGTAAAATGAAATGACTGCACCCGACATGACACCAGCTTGTTTGTATTGGCTGTGGTCATTAAGTGAATCATTTGAGATTGTTAAGTATGACATGTGACTGTGACTTGTGACTTTCTTTTGGCTTCCCCATTGCCTTTGCTTGTTGGAAGCTGGCTGTGAATGTTGCAAATAAAAATCATGTGACTTTGAAATACTGCAACCATTGTAAATGTGTGTTGCTTATCAAGTGCCTGAATTGTGATTTCATGACTGTGGGAATGCTGCGACAAGGGATGAGTTGTTTTTCAATGCCATTATAACTTTGAATGGTCACTGAAAAAGTGGTCGGTAAGTGAGGATAACCTGTAATCCTCAAAAGTAGTCCATAGATACATGAGAAAGTCCCTTGGGTTACTGTTACTCAAGTATAGAATACATATGCCTTTATGAAAAGTGCGTGTATGCATGCACTTCAGGCTATCAGTGGCAGTAAAAAGAGCTGCTTATGAACATCCAATGGAAATAGTGATAATTAATATAATATCCAGAAAGTTTAGACATTTTGAAATATGCTGGTAAAATTTGAGGATACATAGGGAAAGTACTTGCTCTGACCCTTTCTTTTGGGTGAATGAATGAAAGCCAATATATTGCTTCTGCCACAGTCATTCTGTTTCTATTTGCAGAACTTTGTATTTTGTGATCTTCTCCAGTTCTTTCTCTACTATTCTGCTGTCTCCAGGTACTGCCACATCCAGTATCTAGACATTTTTGTCTTTTTTATCAACAGTTGTTAAGTCTGGGGTGTTATATGGCAGGTGCCCATCTATTTGAATTATAAAGTCCCAGAGCAATTTAACTTCTTCATTTTCTATGACTTTCTCTATTTTATGGTCCCATCAGTTCTTGCTTGCAGGCAATGATATTTCTTGCACATCTTCCACTGCACCATTGTAGTTGGTCTGTGCAATCTTCTTGCAGCAGTTAACCAGGCGATCCACTCTTCTTCAGCTTCTTTGCATAGGCAATATTTGCTGTCTATTGCTGTCTTTGTATGCATGTGTATGCATTTGTTCTTAAGGTTTGCTCTTATGCAGCCAGAATTAGCTCTCTGTCTCTTTCTTCCACTTTCCTGCTCTTAGTCATTGCCAAGTCTTGTTATTATCTGTTTTCCCTGCTATTTGTTTAATGTATTGGCCATATAATACTTTGTCTTCCTATGCCTCCATTCTGTTCTTCATTTGGTCTTTCTTGTAGACCAGTTTAGTCTCTCCAGGAGTCAGTAAGGCTTCCTGGTATACTGACTTCAGTGCATCTTCTTTACTGTCCAGATATTCTTCCAATGTTCTTTTTTCTTCTTCAACCATCTGATATACTTGCAACATAGATACCCACCTAATTTCCTTCATAGATAGTGTCTGCCTATGTTGCTGTGAGGATGAAGGGCATGATTCATTGTCATTATTTTTCTGATCTTCCTATCCATGGCTTTTAGTTCTGCTTGAGTCCATTCTACTATTCCAGCTATGTATCTAATGACTGGAATTGTCCAGGTGTTGACTGCCTTGGTGGTATTTCCTTCATTTCCTTTGGACTTTAAGATCTTCTTCATTTTCTTGATATATTTATTTCTAACCTTTTCTTGACTTCAGTGTGCTTGATGTTGTCAGCTTGAAGGATGCCCAGGTATTTATAATGATTATTTTCATCCAGACTCTTGATGTTATTACTGTAATAGGACATCTTGATTCCTTCAATTTTCACTATTTTTCCTGTTAGATGGTGAGCGTGGCACAGTTGTTCAGTACAAACACCATTGCAATGTCTTGGCTGCATATACAGATAGTGTTGAGTGGCAGTTCTATTTCAGATGATGTTCAGATGATGTCATCCATGTAAAGGAGGTGTGATAGTCTGGCAGTTCTTTTTGATTTTTAATAGCCATGGCCTGAATTAGATAATAATGATGATGCCCAATAATCTTTCAGAAAACAGAAAATCTCAGTCCAAGCTGTATATATCATATACTTTATAGTACTTGTTTCTCACTCCCATTGCTATTTGCTTCTTTTCCTAATCCTTAAATGCAGACGCTATATGAATGTCGGTCCTTGGATTATGGTTTTAGCACATGGTTTCCTAAATGATGGGTTGTGAATCCCAAAAAGTCACAAATTGTAAGGGGAATAGTAGTTGTTTAGACTTTAGTTACTAAGCTTAAATATTAGACTGCTTTCTGAAGAACTTCCAGTAATATTTTTAATTAGTATTAGTATTCTATAATTATTAGTATTTGTTATAGAATATTATCTTGAAATGAACTTGGGAAAAATGTGCATAGCTAATTTAAAAACTGAATTCAATTTATTCATGTCTGCTGTTGATTGTGTTTCTATAATTTGCCCTGACTACAGGGTTCTTTATGGATTGGAATTAATAAAAATCTCATATCTGCGGACTATTGCACCTGACATCTATTGATCATGTGATAAACTATTAGTGAATGTTAGTGATCCATTGACATTACCACCAGTTATTGAGTTTGCTTCTTTTGAATTTATCTTTGTGTGTTCAGTTTAGTATATTCATAGCCTTTGGAATCTGTACAAGTCTGTTATGTTCATTTTTATTTTTCCGCAAAGTTGTACGGTTCTTACATTTTTTATTTGATATCAAGATGAAAATATGGCTGCCCAAAATAATATGATATATATTTCATCTCATTACTTTGAATCATGGTGGAATTTTTTATAACAAATAATTCAACTTTTGGAGGGTCTTAATATCACAAAGTTTGAGAATCCTTAACTTAGTATTTTATGTAAACTTGCAGTTGTAGTTTTTATATACAAACAATGGCTTACTATAATGTATGATTCTTTGGAATCATATCTAGAAGGATGAAGGAAATATTTGCCATTGCATGAATATCTGAAATAATCTGAATTGTTGCATTAGATTACAATGCTGCAAATTAAGCAAAACAGAAGAGAAAAAAGCTTCAGACACTTGGTGGTGCTGGTGGGAAATGTAAGTTCCTGCCCTAAGGAATCTTATAATTCATTTATGTTAGTGTACTGAACTGTTAGCATTTCTAATAGTAAATCTACCACTTCAAAGGTGAGAGTTTTTTTTAATTGTTAAACTCTTTGTCTGAAAGTAAAAACAGAGTTTGTAGAGTTTTATTTATTGGAATAGTTAGGATCTGCAAAATGTATAACACTGGTATTATGATGCTATAGTATGGTATTGTGATGCTATAGTAGGTTAGCTGGCACAGCATTTATAATTAATTGTGTGGCACATCTGGAGGTGTTTTTTTTTTTTAAGACCGGCATTGCACAGATGAAGGAACATCTAAAATCTATGTAGTTGAGACAAAAAGCACTTGGTTTTCATGTGATGTTCCAGCATTTAGGAGATTGTGCAGACAAGTATGCTAGGTGGAAGACTATTGAATTTACTTCAATCCAGTGCCCTTCCCACAATTCCCAACATAGGAAAAATTTAGTCCAAAACATCTGGAAAATTTTTAGACTGGAAAAGGCTGTATTGGCCTACATAGAGATGCATAAGATCTGTTGTTATTGCTTTAAATTATGGAGTTCTCTACTATTGGAATTTTCTAGATCTCAAAGAAAATTCTCTACTTGTAAAATAAACAAAAAACAATTTAGCTTATTGGCTGTGTTTGCATATGTTAAACCCTGCTGAACCCAGTTGGCTGAATATTCAACTCCCTGAAAATAAATGAACTAGCCACATTTTAGTTCCGTGTGTTGTATATAGATCTGCTTGTTTCTGTGGTGTCCACATAGGTATTATGTATTGTTTTTTGTGTATTTGGCCTACCTCAGTAATTCAACATACTTCAGCATAGTTAGAGATGCTCCTCTTTTTATGCAACTATAATTGAAAATCCCAGAGATCTGTTATTAAAATGAATGGGGCAGAGTCAGCATTGAGTCCTGCAGATGTTTTTAGAGAAACTATACAATGTAATATTTAATAAATTGCCAAATAGCAATTTAATTTGGAAGATTGCAATTTAATGAAACCCCCATTTTTTGGCTACTTGATAGTTAATAATTTGTAACTCCTATGAAGAACTTTCAACAATCTCTTTGATCCTATCATCTTTTTTATTCTGTTTGGTTTCTTTTCTTCCCAGCAAAAGATAAGGCCAATAGATTCTGAAAAGATTGAGAAATATGCCCCATTATTAAGAAAGACTTGTGATAAGTGTTTTGGCATACAGTTTTAAAGTATTATATTGTGAATATCACCGGACACAATTTTGTTCCTAACAACATGTTTTAGAGTCAGTCTTATCAACCTTTGAATATTTTAATAGTTTTCATGGCTCTTAATTCCACAGATTTTCCGGAGTATACAGCTGATTGCTAGTACTCCTGCACTGATTGATCATTTTCTATTTAACCGTCGGGCCATTTATTTTCCCGTCTGTGTCGGGTGCACGCGCCTTTTTAACTTGCTTTGGTAGCTGTCTGGCTCGCGCGCAAGCCAGGTTTTCAGCTGCAACACTATAGTTTAACCTCGTAGTGCGCACGGGAAACCGGCGGTGGCGCTAGCAACTCCGTTTTTGTGTTTCGTCCCCCCCCCCCTTTTTGCTTTCCCTTCCCCCTGCCTTGCCTGCCCGGTGCATTCTCCGATTAAAGGGAGGAGGAGGAGGAGGAGGAGGAGGGCAGAGCAGAGAAGGAGCTCAGCCGCCATTTTCCCCCCGAACATTATCTAGCAGCAGAAAAACAGCAGTAGCGCCACCTCCGCGGTCGCTGCGGCTGCCTTCTGCCGTACGCGGGTGGAGGGTCGGGTACGAAGGCAAAAAGGGGGGGCGAAGGCGGAGAGGAGGAAACGCCGCAGAGACTGTTGCACATTGTGCCCCACTTTGAAGAAGAGCGGGAGACCCTCCTTTGCAGTAGGAGGAGGAGGAGGCACCGCAACAGCCGCCGTCGCCGCCACTGGGGGGAGAAAGCCAGGAGCACCTTTTTTTTTCTCCCCCCCATCGCTGCCGCCGCCTCTCCCTCCTCTTGGGTGTGTGGGGTGGGGGCGGTTGCAAAAGAGAAAGCAACCTTCCCGCCCCCCCCTCCGAGTCCTTTCCTTCCCCAGCCCTTTTCCTGCCCGCCCGCCCTCCTTGCCCGCAGAAGAGCAGGGAGCAGGCGGGCAGGGAAAGGGGAGCGACCGAGAGAGAACAGCAACGGCGAGAAGACGATTTGTGGTTTCGGGAGCGAGGGAAGAAGACTCTGCTTCTCGCGTTCGCCTTGTTTGCAAACTGCGCCCTTTTTTGTTATTACTACATATATATATTTTTTGCGTCGGGCCGGATCCGCCCGGACTCTGCTCTCAGCTCCGTCACGTGGTAGGTGTCGCCGCCTGCTTGCTTTGCTTTTGCCTGCTTTACTCGATTGCTTGCTTGGCTTTCCCGTTGCCCTTGCTCGGCCCTTCTGTCGCTGTCTTTGTTAGCGCTACTGGCTGCCTGTACCCCGTACGAGCCGCAGCGGCCAGAAAACAACTTGTATGACCCTTATTTCTTCCCTTCCCCCCTGACTTCTATTTGCGACTCGTTTGTCTTTTAATTTCTGGTTGTAAGGTGTGCATTTTTTTTACGGAGAGATTTTTCTTTTTTAAAAAGCCGTAATCATGATGAAACTTCCCTGCCCGGTTCTTTATTTTCCATTCGAAGTGTAAGGCATTGCCACGTTCTTAATTCTTCCTGATATTAATTTTTTTCTTGCTACTTTCCCGTTTTTACCTGTTATGTGTTTGCAACACTCTCGGGCGTTTGCGCTGTCCTGCAACTACAATGCGATCTCTTCTCTACCTCATTACCTTTGGAAAGCCATAAAGCTGTGTAGTTTGGAGTAATCGCGCTTTTATAGGGTTACAAAAGAGCTTTTAATTTCCCTTAACAGTTAAGTATGGGACGGGGATGGGGAGGGAGGGAATAAGCACTGCAGCCGGTCGTCTGCTAGGGCGTGGGGAAGAGAGGGAACTGGAAAAGATTGACTTTGTTTAATGTTTGGAATAGATGCGACCGCTCCCGCTGTCCATTTTACAATAGCACTTGCAAAGTACTTTCCTCAGTCAATGCAACACGACGTCTTGTATAACGGGCCCGTCCTTCACTTGCTGCTGTTACTGTTATTGTTAAAGTGGCATTAAAAAATTAGCCATGTTATGTGCGCGCATATGCGAAGTATTGCGGTTGCAATGCAAATGGGGGAGGGGAAGAAGAAAAGCTGGTTTCTTATGGCGCCACTTTAACTTGAAGGCTTCGCTCTTCTGTTAATGCAGAAAGCTTCCCAATTGGAAGATGTTTATTTTCTTTGTATTAGTCGCTTCTTGCTCTGTTTGCCTCCTCTCCCTTTCATAAACACGCACCTTTCCAATTTACTTCTCGCTAACATTCGAACTCCGGCGTTCCCAAAGTTCCATCACATCCGTTCAAACCTACCCCCAATTTCCATTCTCAAACATCTTGTGTGTGTGCGCGCGCCCGTGAACGCGCCTGTATTGGAGATTTTGTCGTCACGTGGCTGGTTGGCAGTCATTTTTGTGTGCGCCTTGTGGAGAATGCATGCTGTATCCTTGTAGCTATAGCTTTTACAATCGACAATGAATTTGCTTCTTTTTCCTTCTCTTCTCTCACGGCTCTTTCTAAAGTAACTTCTACGTTATTATGGGGCTTATTTATATGTTATAACCAACCAACCAAAATTGAACACTTGTTTTGCTTAATGTCTATTGTGTGAGATTTTCCTTTTTATTGTAATAGAATTTGAAATTACTGTTTGGGGTATAGACTTGGATCAATGTAATAAGTAGTATAGAAGGTGTGCTAGGATGTTGGTTCTTAATGACATTTTATTATCAAGTATACATATTTATACTTATGAACATGCATTTTTCCTCCTTAGACTTATAGTTGTCTAGTTGTCTAGCTTTCTCTAGTGAATTTCTCCTAGTTAAACATGTGCTGTCTTTACCACCAATAATTTAGAATTGGTGGCACTGTTTTTGTTCTTAAGGCAAAATAGCAAATATAATTCTCAGTTTTTCCCTAGAATGGAAAATTCTGCCTCACTATTTGATCTTTTAAATCAGTTCAGAAAAGAGATACAGTTGTTAAAAGAAGATGAAACTTTGTTTGGAAGAGGATTTGGCATTTTAAATCCTTTGATTTAAAACCTGTTCAGTGTTACATAATTGTTTGCTGCCACTTTAAAATATGAGTATATTAACTTGGTATTTGTATTCTAACCACTAGAAAATCGTTTCCCTTTCTCTCTTGCAATTGTATGATGGCTCATACTTACTCTGCCTATGATGCATAATTCTAAAAATAAACTAGGTTAAAAAACTTTTTTGCCGGAGTTAAATGTTGTAAAAATAGTACTTCTGGTTGTCACAAACTCTAGAAGCTGTTGGAAACTACTTGAATTGTTTGAATTGTTTAACCTATACATGGAAAACAATCTTTAGAAAGGTAGTGTTATTGCACTAGGGGATTCAAAAATAAAAACTTCACTTCTAATCAAGTTGCTGTCTTTGCACTTTATAGTAAAATATGTTTTAACTTGAATAAAATACAGTAAGTACACTGGGTTCATATTTTAACCAAATGTGACTTCTAAGTAAAGTTACATAGGATTCTGCTATATAACTGCCTAGTGTTTGTGAATGATGATTCTTAATATTAGATATGTTAAACCTGTTTGATTCATTTGTAAAACAATAACTCACATTGGAGTCAATTCTTTAACACAGTGAAACAAGTAATTATGCATATGGCTGGTTATGCAATTGAGTAATTTGTGAATAAGATCCTATTTTCTCAGATGTGTATACTTCACAAAACTTACATATTTCTTTAAAGTTACCACAGTGCTGGAATTTCTGAATGTCATTTTTAAAATAAACTTAATACTATTTCAAGGAATCACTCTTTATTAACATCTAAAATGTAAGATTATCCTTATTTGCAGCACCATTTTACTGTCATGGTTAAGATGCTGGACTAGGAAAAGGGAAACAGGTTTTAGTCCACCCTCAGTTACAAACGCTCATTGAGTGACTTCGGGCTAGTCATTCTCTAATCATCTTTCTCATAAGTGGGGAGAATATAGAAGGAAGAACTATATATACTACTTGTATCTGTATCAGCATAATAAGGAAAACAAATTGGGGAAACATCCTTTCTGGGATGGCTTAGTGAAGATAAAGCTAAGCTATAAAATGGCTAAGTGATAAATACACCTGTTGGTTCATCAACAGTTGTGGGAAATGAACTGTTTAGGTTTGGTTTGTCTATCTTAGTGTTATGAGTACAGTCAGTTGCAAATAGGTATAAATATTATGCTATTCCACGATAAGCCAGTGCAATCTCTTCATTTCCTCTTTCAGTAGGGTAGTAAGGTTGTTTGATCAGCATTTGGTTCATGCTAGTTTTCTAATCAGTGGTCCTCATCACTTCCAGCATAGTTGTTGGAATGTTCAGTGTTCTTTTGAATTTGGTCTTTCTTACTCCTTTGAATGCTTTGGGCTGCAGTTCTCATAATCACAAGTGAGATTTTGCTGCCAGGAATAAGTAAGCTTTATCCCATTCATCGATGCCCGATAGGACAACCAGATGTATTGTGTATTTGAAGTTTATTTTTTGTTTGTTATTTTCATCTGTATGCAGCTGTAGCTTACCTCAAATCATTTTGATGATATAAAATAGAAATAAGCTTTAAAAGCAATATATTTGTAGAAAAATCTGTTGGAGGGCAGCTGCTGTGTTTTATTTGTTTTGCAGATGTATTGAATGATGCTCCCCATAATTCTCTGCCAGCATAGTTTTTAGGTTTTATCCATGCTGGCTGAGAATTGTAATCTTCAGATAGGGAAGCTGATTATTTCATTTGGATGTCTTTTATGTTAGATATTTTTGCTCATAATTATAATGGAAATGCTAAAGCATAGTTTACTTGATGCTGTGAATTTCTTTACTACTCAGTATAAAGATATTTTGTTTACTTATAAATTAAGGACAGAGAGCTCTTATTAGTTTTTTAAGGGCATAGGTTAAAAAACTGTTATAAAAAAGACTTACAAAAGAAAATTATAGGGAATAAATATATTGATAGAAAGATACAAATCATATTCTTATCTGATTTTTACCCCAAATGAGTCTTCATTGAATCAAGATTTGAAAACATATTGAAGATACTGCTCTAATAATTTATATCACATTAACAAAGATAGGTCAAAGTGCAGGAGAATAAAATAGCTGCAAAATATACAGAAATATTCATGAAATTCTATTATCTTTGTTCAGCTGCTGTTTCCATTTTTCTTATTTTATAAGAAGTTGATTTAATCATAAGTGTCATATGAATTTAATCAGAATATCAAAGATTTCCTATTTTACTATGTTAACAGATTTTGTTTTTTTAAATAAAATACACTTCTAAAGCATTGATTAAAATGTGAAAATAATCTTGTTTGTTTTTTCATATATTATTGTTTTAAAGTTCTGAGTTTTAATTAACAGTTATCATAAAACCAAAAAATATCTGATGGTGGATTCTGACATTTCTTGATTATTGAAGTTATGTTTGTAAACGTTATGTAAACAAAGTAACTTTTTAGCAAAGTGCTGTACTGAAAATAAATTATCTCCATGGGCTACAGTGATAGAAATATTAAATTACAAATATTAAATATTGGCATTTTGCCATTAATCTGGTGTAATTTGGGGGAGACAAATTTTTAAGGGCTGGAATTTTGCAGATTGCTGCATAGGAAATGATAGAATCTGTTTAAAAGCTATTTTTGGGGGAAAAAGTTCTGAGATATTGATTTCTCTGATAATGTATCTATTAAAATAGATCTGATTTGAAATGTGACATCATTTTGAGGTTTTACCTGTCTATTGGCATTAACCAAAATGTTTGTCCAAATGAAAGCAACCGGATGAATTTAAACCACATTTAGTAGTAGAGAACCATGAACATAGTTTTGCAGTTATTGGAATCCTATAAGTTTAGGATTGTTGGCCTTATTTATACCCAAATAACTTTCATACTTAACAGCTACTATAGCTAATACAGAGTATTCTTTTATGTCTGATATACTAATATTCTGCATTCCCAGAACAGTGGATCTGAATAACAAGTTTATATATGAATGAATATTTCTGGCTTTTAGCTTTTGTTGTACAACTCAGTCTTTTGCTACTGGAATAGCATTACGGTTAGACCAGCAACCTACCTAAGAGAATTTACTAAATTTTGTTAAAGCAAACAAATGTCTATGTGATATTTCATATATAGATTATCTGTACTAATAGTTTTTGGCTTCTTAGTATAGGATATCCCACAAAAAATATATCAGTTAAAATTTGGCAGTAAATCAGAAAAAAAGTTAAAATACAACATTTTATTTTAAAAAAATAATAATTGCAAGAGATAATAAAAGTAATAAATTATAAAATGGTAGTAACCAGTATTTTCATAATTGCCTTATTTTTTTCTTATGATGGCCAGTATATTAATTATTTTACATGGGATAGGCTGATACAGCTGTCATAAAATTGCTATTAACTGACTACTTCTCAAAGTAGTTAAATCAGTTAAGCATAATTACATTCTTGAATTAATTGTCTTACAACTCTACAGTATATATGAAGCTGATTATTTACCTTGCTGTATTTTTGTAAACAAAATATTTTGGTAGTATTAATGCTTGCATGTGTGTATGTGTTCAGGTATAAAAATTTTAAAAGAAAAAGTTCTTTAGATATCATTTTGCCAATCAGGGATATAAAGTGAGATCTGGAGCTGTATCCCACTCTGTAACATTAGATATGCAATTTGAAATGCTCATAAACCTTACCTTTGTTCCTAAATAACCTCTGGCATAGACTGTCTTTAAAGGTAAGGTGTACCAGCAGCAGTCTGTTCAGAATAGTATATTGCAGTGTTAGTAAACTCTTTGGAGGCAATAATTCCTGAGAATTACAGTGTTATACCAAAGGTTTTTTTCTAACTATTGGTATGTTTCTTTGCTATCTAATTTATTTCCCCAAACTATATCATTTTAAAAATGAAATTGGAACTTCACCCTTATTTTCAATATTGCCTGTGGGGACTTAATTGAAGTATGTGCCTTTGTTACCCAAAGGACTGGAAAGCTGTAGTAGTAAGCAACATCCTAGGGATGTTCACAGCCTTGTCTTCTGATAAAAGCGTTTCTGTGACTAGCAAAACCTGTCAGGACAAGTATTTTTGTGGGGCCGCTTAAAATATGCTATCAAAATTTTAAATGTGCCCACAGGTCAAAAAAGATTACCCATTCTTACTGGTAGCCACATCTTACTAGATAGATCTTAAACATCTATAATAATTTTTCTTTCTGTTAGGACAGAGTTAGCTTTGCTGACCTCAGTTTCAAAATCTATTAAAAAGTCTGACTGCTTGTAGCATATAAAAAGAGAGATGTAGTAGTTCAATGAAGGAAGGCTTTAATGTTATTTTTTAAACATCAAATGAAACTTTCTATTACCAGACCATTCTTTCTCTCCCCCCCTCTCTTTTAAATTCATTTAACTGTATTACTGGTAGTTGGGTTTGTTTGGATTCAATAGCATTTGCTGCTGTTTGTAAGCTGTCTTGAAAGAAGCTATTTTGAAGAGAGGGAAATAAATTGTGTAATTAATAAAATGACTTGTTTGCTTTAACCAAATAATTTACTGCTCAATAAATTCACTAAAGCTTTAATTGTTTTTCCTCCTGTGAAACACTGTGTTTTTTTTTTCAGCTGCATATCTGAAAATATTTAATGCTGAAGCATTTAGCCAAAGCTGTCTGCTTCCAAGGGGGCCACTGTTTAAAAGGGGCAATGTGGACCATCCTTGGTTTTTGAAAAGTAACCTCTTTTCTAATAAGGGATAAAATAAGTTTTCAAATGCAGTGTTTTTTTCTGTGTTGTGGATTTAGGGAAAGCATGTGAGAAAAATGTGCATTGATAAAGTAAAGTCATATACCATGATGCAAATAGTTTCTTCAGAATTGTAGACTTCTGTAGCCTCAAAATGAAAAATGACTTATTTATGACTACTTATTAATGTTACATCATGATTTCTGTGTAGATGAATGAAGCAAAAAATAGATCAATGTTAGTCTTTAATTTTAACATATTTGCGTTAAATACTTTGTAGTGCTTATTAGCAATTGGAGACTTTGATGTGTTTCTGTTCAAAAAGTTAAAAGCAGATGGAAACTTAAACAGTGGCTAAGAGTAGGAGCTAGGAGCCAGGGTTTGAGGCCTCTTTGATTTCTGAATAGGAACAGATTGGTTATATGAATATTTCTTTTTTCCCTCCTCAGATTTTATCTTCAGATAGTTAAGGGAAATTGTGAAAAAGTAATAGCTCGAAGTTGTCCACTGAATGAGGATTTGTGCCTGGCTCTCTGTTCATACTATTGAAACCAATGTAGCTTATTGTCCATTTATTGGTATGTTCATACTGCTGAAACCAGTGTAGCTTATTGTCCATTTATTGGTCGATGAGGAAAACAAAACAGTTTTGTGAAAGAGAAAAGAATAAAAAGGATTTGGACTCTGGAAAATGGGCAAGTTTTAAATTGTAATTGTACCTTTATCTACTTTTAACAACTACATGCACTAAGTAGAAAGCTTAATTTCTTCATAGTGCTTCTCCAACTTCTGTAAATTTGTTGACTACACTTTCCCAAAGAATCTTTTTCATGAGGCAACTGGACTTCCTTGTTTTTCTTTGAAGACGTTTGGCTTCTCATCCAAGAAGTTTCTTCAGCTCTGACTGGATGATGGGGAATGGAAGGATTTATATTCCTTGCAGATAGCTGGTCATTTGCATTCTTTTAGAGCAGGCATGTCAAAACTGCCGGCCCGCGGGCTGAATGTGTCATGCCGAAACCGCGTCCACCCCATTGCTGGCAATGGGGAAAAACTCATGATACATCGTGTGATGTCACATGACATCGTGAGTTTGACATGCCTGTTTTAGAGGGTCCTTGGGGGCCACCTGGAGGTTTATCTGAGGTTTATCTGTGTGGTCAGAGTCACTTTAGTAGTGCAAATGGATTGGAACTGTTGAAAGGACTGTGTTGTAGATTGGAGATAGTGGAGATAGATGATGTCGTATGCCTCCCCCTCTGTTGAGAGAGGGCTGTTCAATTTTGACCTAGATGGCCTCTTTGATCCCTCTTTCAAATCAGCGGTCCTCTCTGTCCAGAATGTGGACTTTTCTATCTTCGAAAGAGTGGCCTTTGTCTTTTAAATACAGATGGACTGCTGAATCTTGTCCTGATGGGTTTGTTCTCCTAAGTTGTGAAATGCGTTTATGAAGTGGTTGTTTTGTTTTCCCCATGTACAGATCTGCACTTTCCATGTTGTCCAGTCAGCACGCCATATTTAGTTGTGGGATGATGGCAATTGACAATAAAAGATCCACAACTAATCAAATAAAATATTTTTAATTGCATGTATTTTGTTTTGTCTTTCAAACAAATAGAAAATTCATTGAAATGATGCTTTCCCAGAGAGGGTGGGGGGAGAGAGAGGGAGAGGAAGAGAAGTGATTATGGGAAAACTGAAAAAAATGGTGCATTGCATTTGATAAATAAATATAAGGTGATGGAATAGAACATTACATTTTATGGTTGTGCTGAAAACTAGAGATACATTTTCTAGGGAACCAAATATTAAACAGTAATGCAACCAAAAAAGATCATTAAACATTTCTTAAATTACTTAATCCCAGTAGATGCTCTGAATTTATTTTAAAGGTATGTGATTGGATAGCTGTTTTTTTTAATGTGCTTGTTTAGGTTACAAGGTCACTAAGAATATAATTGCAGCAAGTATTTATGAGCTTTACTGATGTGGAAACAAAAAAAAATTGAATTTTTGTTAAAATATTTTACTTGCTTTGGATTAATCATCAGAGCTTTGAGTTATTTTTATGCTGGATTGAAGAAAATTAGTAGATAAGAATAAAAATTGGGAATATAAGGTTTCTCCTGATCTTAAATATAGTGTAATATTTATGGCAGTGTCCTAATGGGAACAGGTAACACATACTATGATAGTGGCTTCCATTATTTATCATGAGATGCTGAGGAATCTCTCTTATAAGCAGACAAAGTTGCAAACCACAATTCATGCTCCTTCAGACAGTACAAGAAAGAAACCATAGAAGAACTTTTGGAGAATGTTTAGCTGCTCCTCCAGCTAGAAGTTAAATAGAAGTGATTGAAAGTGCACCAGCATGTTTGCTCTTTCAGAGTAAGCCAACATTCTTTTAAATGTTGGCCTACTGTGAATCATGAGCCAGACCTATAGGTAATCTCTCCCCCTTCCCCCCGCCAAATTTAAATATACACAATAAGATACATTTGAGTATATATTTATCATGCTTTTATGGGCATGAATATCCTAGTTTAAAATTGTGAGAGAACAGAATAAATACCAAATATTTATCCCAATCCAATAAGCAGATTTGTGCCAAAGATTGCATATGAGAACAAAAGTTGTTTTCCTCATCTTGAATGTGGTTGAGCTGGTTGGCTGCTTTGTTTGATCCTAAGGAGTTACATTTGATTCTTTTGTTCACAACTATAGTTGGCTTGGGCCTACTGTTTCTACATGCTCTCTTAGAAAGAAAAATAGGAACAAAGAATGCAATTTTGTCTTGTCTCTAGTAAAGAGCAGCAAGTGTAATGCCCTTATATAAATCTGTGATACAACTATTTTTAGAATACTGCATACAGACTTGTCTCCCATTTAAATAATAGAACTGAAAAAGATGTTGAGATGGCAGAAGAGGGTTGAACTTCTCACCAAGAAAAGGCTTATTAATTAATGGGACAATTAGAGAAAATGGTAGAGCAGTTGAGTGCTTTGCACATGGTTTGATCACAATTTTCTCAGATCTTGCCACTGCCTGGCTGACTAGGGCTAATGAAAGTTATTGTTCAACATATTGGGAAGGACACTATTTTGCCATTGCCTGTGATTAAACAATTGAAATTTAGACCAATACATCTTCAATCATCTCTGGCATTATACATCTTTCTTAGCATTCTGAGATTGTTATGAAGTCTTAAGGGGCAGTATCTCAACTGCTTGCTCAGTTCTGATTTAAGTTGGGAGAATACTATTCAGTTCATAATTTTTTAATATCTTCAAAATACGTTAATTCATGTAATCAGAAAATATTTTTTAATTTTATTTGGGGAAAGCAATGATTTATATTTAGGATCAAATGAATGCAGGTAGAAATTCCTTTTTGTGAATCCTAAGAATTAAGATTCTCTTGACCTTTAGCAGTGGAATAGGGAAGGCCTCTTTTCTTAAACACAAAAGAAGTTCTTTTTCTAAATAAATGATTGCTCTTTATGATAGAGACTTATTCATGATCATGACAATTGAGGGAATTTAGATGAGTTCAGTTTTGATTCACTGGTGGAAAATACCTTTCTGAACTGATTTTGTATTTAGTTTGGCTTTCTGCCACCCCTGGTAAGAACAGTGCTGGCTTCTGCGTTTTGCCTGTGGAACATAGAATACATGATGCATACTAGCTTTCCTGGGTTCTTCCAGCAAAACCTTTATTGAAAATTCTGGGATTTGAAGCACACTTGAAGAGACTGTGATTGGGGAATGCTTGAGCATTTAATAAAGAAATATATTTCACTTGTTAGCTTGATATTTTTCCAATCATCAGGGAATAATTGAAGATGATATATATAACACTGCCACTAGTTCTTCCTCCCTCGCAGTAACTATCCTGTGATTAAGATAGGGCTTAGAGATAATGATCTCTCGAAGTCATCTGGCACGTTTTCATAGTTGGGCTTAGGCTTGAATCCTGTTTCTCTGTCCTTTGTCCAGAATCTTCACCATTATACCACAGTGGCTCTCATATGCAGCTTTGTTTTCTATTATATTCAGAACCTGTTTTTCATATTGTACATTTTTTCAGTTGTTTCGCATTTCCTAGCAACAAAGTGAAAAGCCACATTCTCTTGTTGGAGAAAGCTTTCTTATGTACATGTCCAATCTTTGTTGTTTATCACTTGTTTCGCGATTTCATCTTCATTCCCGCTTCTTATCCTTTGGTTATTTCACCATTTTGTCATTTCAGAGGATGCTCACATTTATGTTCATGTTCCACTTTATACCTTCTCATTGGATATTATACTGACTAATTTGGCTAGGAAATTATCCATTGTGTCTGATGAATAGGTGTATACAGGCTCTCTGTATCTGATAAAAATGCATATACAAATAACTTGTTATTTCTAGTTTGCCAATTCTACACTTCTAAATTATATCTGCTTTTTTTTTAAGGCTGCCCTTCGGCGAGGCAGAAAAACACAGCAGAGCTGGCCTCTGCAAGGGGAGAGGCTGGACTTCCCAACTCTCTGTGCTGAATGGCTACTATGGCGCCCGCTCTCACTGACGCAGCAACTGAAGCTCACCACATCCGGTTCAAACTGGCTCCCCCATCCTCTTCCCTGTCTCCTGGCAGTGCCGAGAAAAACGGCAACGCCAACAACATCCTTGTTGCCACTAACGTCACCAAAAGGAAAGCTGAGGATTCCAGTTTAGATTTCCGAAATAATTCTACAAAAGAAGAGCTGGGAAAGCTGCAGCCATTGGTAGCATCTTATCTCTGTTCAGATGTAACATCTGTTCCTCCGAAGGAGTCTTTGAAACTGCAAGGGGTCTTCAACAAGCAGAAAGTCCTTAAATCTCATTCTCTGTTGACTCATCCTTTCTTGAAAACTAGTGATCTGTTGGGAAGGCCACCAGTGTTGGAGATTTCCTTGGAAAATCTAAAAACCATGAGTACAAGTAATCAGACACCTTTGCCACAAACACCTGTCAATGGTTTGGCTAAAAAATTAGCTAAAAGTAATAGCTCTGACCATGAAAGTTCTGTTTCACTTAATGGTGGTAAGAGTGCACCTTCTTCTGCGACCCTCCAGGAAGTTGATTCAAATAGATCTGGGAGTTGTGATTTGGAGGACCTGAAGTCTGGTTTGAGCAATTGCACTCTACCACATAAAAGCCCAGATGCAGAGCATGCTGCCCCACTTAGCAATAATGGCATGACAAATAAACATGACCACAGTTCCCCAGAGCAGCAGTGTGGACTCGAAGGGGGTGGGGAGAACAGGTTGCTTTTGTTATCTGGAATGCCTGTTTGTTCTGAGCTTGGAAGCAGCAAGCCAGAGGAACAGAAGATCACTCTGCCGAACAGTTCCTTTAGCACTCTAGATTCAGATATGAGGACAAAGGTGCTATTGCGGAGGCAGGCAGACATTGAGAATCGTGCTCGCAGGCTGCAAAAGCGGCTGCAGGTGGTACAGGCCAAGCAGGTAGAGCGGCACATTCAGCAACAGCTTGGTGGATTTTTACAGAAAACACTAAGCAAGTTACCTGCTTTGGACTCCTTGAGACACCGGAGTCAGCTAATGCTGACCCGCAAGGCAGAAGCAGCTCTAAGAAAAGCTGCAAATGAGACAAGTACCTCGGAAGGACTGAGCAACTTCCTAAAAAGTGACTCTATCTCAGAAGAACTAGAAAGGTTTACTGCCAGTGGAATGGCTAATCTGCGCTCTTGTGAGCAAGCATTTGATTCTGATGCCACAGACAGCAGCTCAGGTGGAGAGTCTGATATTGAAGAAGAGGAACTGTCCAAAGCAGATACAGAACAGCACCATGTACCCCTGTGAGTAACATCAAGTGTTAATTGCTTTACAGTTTTTAATATTTTGTTTTTCAGATAAGTTTTGTCTCATATCAGTATTGTTTAATGTACAGTTAAAATCAGGAGCCAGCAAGCTACAGTAACACAAATTAGTTTTAGAAGAGGAGAGTCGGTTTGCTTTTAAGATGTGTTCAATGTAATTTATATAAAATAGGTTTTCTGCAATTGACAGGCTATTGATTGGTGAATGGTAGTATCACACATAAATTATGTTATGCTTGTTGAAGAGAATAACTTGTTTTAAGTATTAATGTGGCTGAGAATGGCCAAATATCTTTATTGCTTTTTAACAAAAAGAATCCAACCCATACTTTTATTCTATAATGGGTCTATGGGTAATAGAAAAGAATTACCTACAAATAAATGATTTAAGACAATGCAGAAATTGTTGCACTGAAGTTGTTCATGTTTCTCTCTAAATCTAAGCTTCTGTGAATATGTAACAGTAATGGACGATATGATGATGTACAGGTGTTCTGATTTCCAGATTACAGTAATGCCAGTTAGCATGAGAAGATAATTTGAAGATACTGTTTTACATTGGTTGGATGGGGTAGCAGGAGATTATCAGGTTGTGATTCCTGATATATAACATTTTATATCTCTCTCTATATATATATCTCTATCTCTATCTATCTATCTATGTTCTGGACTGCAGTCTGTTCTGTCTGGAACAGAATAATCTATCTATTTAACATTTGAGATGATAAATTGACACCATTGTTTAGCATGTTAAATATCAGGTTGTGACTCCTGATATATAACATTTTATATATAAAGAAGAAAAATTTGAAAGGCAGGACTAAAAACAACACAAATGGTACAGTCTGACTATTGAATGAATGAATGAAATTTCCTCTTTATTGAATAAGTTCAGTTTGGGGTCCACTCCCCAGTAATGAATCTGTAAATAGATGGCCATCTGGTACTTATCCCAGAGTAATGGCTTCAAAGATGTCTGATAAGAAGCATTATTGTAACCCTTCAGTCACAGGGTAGTAAATATCAAAGCTCTGGATCAGCCAAAGTGAGTGCCATAATACATTGGGATGTGAATGAGCTGTACTAGAACTGCAGATTGATTAGAAAAAGCTGTACTCTGCTTTTATGTTTGTCTTGTAACAACTTAATTGGAGGAGTGGCTAGTGGTTAATGGAAAGTTACAGGGACTTTGAGAACTAATCTGCCCTTAGGTGTGTATATTTATTTATGTACTGAAAAAATATCTAAATCGGCTTCTGTAATTTAAGAGAGATGGCAAAAAAATAAAATCTTAAACAGTTCCATTAGGAATGAGCTGTATCAGCCCTGTAGGATTCTTTGTTTTCTTTTTAAAAATTTGCTGTAGCTCCAGAATTCACCAGTTGGAGCTACAAAATATGGCAGCTTAGATATTGAGATAATCATACAGTGCTGGTCAAAAAGAATCCTCTGAAACCACAAGCTATGGCTTTTAGGAAAAACTCTATACATGCATAGATAGGGGTCTACAAATCCTCACTGTTATAAAAGAGTATCATAGTCACATGATGTGACAGTATTGTAAGTCAGCTTAATATAATTTAAACACAGTGTTAGGCTGAAAATTTTAGTTGACATAAATATCTGCACATGGGCATGTTTAGATATATATTAAATCATATTAGATTCAGGAAATATAAACTTAGTAAAGAATGAATAATATTTGTTTTGCTGTGATCTTTATTATAGAAAGCTTAGTGTGGGAATAAGCTTCTTCATAATGCAGACAGTTTTTGGCTGAGGCAGGTAGGAAAAAGAATAAACAGTTGATTATGTCGAAATTTGAATGGGCCTAAACAAATGCAGTGGTTGCATCAAATCCATTATATCCATGCAGAAACACAAAGAAAATGTAGAACCTAGTTTTCAAACTTAACATTAAGTTCATGCCATCTATAGAATTGCAGTCTGCTTATTGTATTTAAATGAGATGCAACTTGATCGTTCATATGTGCACACCCTGTCATTTTCAGTATTTGGTATAATATGATTTTCTCTGAGCCATGTATAACTTTTGAAAAAAGGGATTTATGTTGGAATAGTTCAACTGCCCTCAGAATCAGTTTCCTGTCTAACCTGGAGACCAGTGCTTCGTTCTGTTAATAAGTAAACATTTTGACAACCAAATTAATAATAGACTGTTCTGTAATTTTACTGTACTTTCTTTTTTATTCTTTGAGCTAAAAAATTAAATTTGTTTCATTTGTTTGTGACCCTGTATTTTTAATCTGCTCAATTAATGGGCCTCTCCTTTTGCTTGTTTTCAGGATTCATTGAAAACAAAGGCCAGATTTATTCACTTCAGATCATAGTTCGCTTTAAGCACAGCATTAAAATACAGTGATTGCTTAAAAAAAAGAGCATGTCTCTTACCAAGAAATATCTTTTCATTTTTCAGCCACTATTTTGATTTTGTGTTACTTATTTTGACTTGTACCTGCCTGACTCCAGTTAGATGTCTTTAAAATAAACACATATCAGTATTCAGGTTTGCTCATTTCAGAACTGTAACTTTGGAGAGAAATTTTACCCATTTTAAATTTGGGAACATGTTGTAGTTGCTCTAATAGCATTTGCTGCTCTGGAGAGTATGGTATTCCCTTACCAATAGGCAAACTGATGAAGTTGTTTTCTGCCATCCATTTTAGTTCAAGATATTTCTCTTTTCCTTTGTAAATGAGTACATTCCAGACAAAGTACTTGGCTGCAACCACCTAAAATTTCTATTTCCTAAGAATGCATGTGGAGTCCATGTGGGATTCAGAAGGAGTCTTAATAAATATGATTCTTGAGCTTGTGCTTTGCTACCCATTTTAATTTAATTTAATTTAATTTTAATTATATATGTATGTATGTATGTATGTATATGTGTATGTATGTATGTATGTTAGCAAAACCAAAAGGAAAGTCGAACACCAGGATAGAAGTATAAGCAAGGCTGTTTAATATAAACAAGACTGTTTGTTATAAAGTCACTTAGCTTTCGTCGACCAAACTGCTGACATCGTCAGAGTGAAAATGAAAGGAGATCCGGGAGTTCGTTTATGTAGCCAATTGCTTTTGCACCCTGTTTCTTGAGCGTGTCACTGGCCCATTCATTTCAATCGGCCGTAATGTATTACGTCGTCCCACTCCTGTCAACCTGTTCGAGGATTCAAAAATTGTTCTCCTGCTTGCAATTGCTCCCCTGGCACGCGTAGAGGTGCTCGGGGGATGGCTATCCGATCCCTTTTGCTCTTCGCCTCCCTCCCCCCTTGCTTTGAGCCGATCTTGGGCGTCAGTCCCCAAATTGCAATCCAGGTGCGCTGCTGATTCGCCGTCTTCCCTGGAAGTCACCATCTTACCTGTAGCCCCATCACTCCGATCCTGCAAGAGGCGGCTGTCCGATTGCTTCTGCTCTTTGTCTTCCTCCCCCCTTGCTTTGAGCCGATCCTGGGCGTCAGTCCCTAAATTGCAATCCGGGTGCGCTGCCGGTTTGCCGTCTCCTCTGGGAGTCACCGCCGCCTCACCTGTAGCCCCATTGCTCAATCCTGCAAGGGGTGACTGTCCGATTGCTTCTGCTCCTTGTCTCCCTCCCCCCTCACTATGAGCCGATCTTGCACATAAGTCTCCAAATTGCAATCTGGGCGCGGTGCCGGTTCGCCATCTTCCCTGGGAGTCGTCGCCACCTCACCTGTAGCCCCGTTACTCCGATCCTGCAAGGGGCGGACTGGTTGTCTCCTTCACTGCCCCTCCCACCCTCTAAGTATCTGGTAGGCTGGTAAGAGGTTATGTGATGATTGATCGAATTCTCAGATAGCCAGGACTCCTTAAGCAAGCGGCCACCCTTGGTGGTCTCTCGGGATATGGCCTCCGCGTTGGCAAGATCAAACACATAACCATGGCTGAAATGAATGGGCTGATTGAAGTGAGTGGGCCGGTGATGCGCTCAAGAAGCAAGGCGCAAAGCAATTGGCTACATAAGTGAACTCCTGGATCTCATCGGCAGTTTGGCCGACAAAAGCTAAGTGACTTTATAACAAACAGGTTTGTTTATATTAAACAGCCTTGCTTATACTTCTATCCTGGTGTTCGACTTTCTTTTTGGTTTTGCTAACATGCTCATACCCAGGATTCACATTTTTAATGTTATCAAAGACACACACACAGATACATATATACATACATACATACATACATACATACATACATACATACATACATACATACATACAATTTCCCTTTTAATTTTCCTCTTTTTTTCACTGAAATATATGGATCAGACTTGCATACTGATTATTTTTATTGGCATTAAGAACTCGGCATTAGTATCCAGTTATTGATTTGTTTTCATCTGACTGATTTGATTGAAAACTGTTTTATAAACAATTCATATATATAATTCCTAATTAGTTTGGTATTGCTAACATTTTAAAAATAGTTGTTTTATTTATTTAATCATTTTATGTAGTCGCCCATCTCAAGAAGTAACTGGATAGCAAACAATGTTAAAAATGCAAACAATAACAATTACAAAAGTTAAAATGCATAGTAGTAACTGAGAAAAATACAACAATCATTAACATTGCCAGGAGATGGATCCCTTCACACAGACCTAGGCCCTAGATCAGTGATGGCGAACCTTTTAGAGACCGAGTGCCCAAAAACTGCCCCCCACCCCTGTCCCTGCTCTGCCGTGCCCACTGGGCCACCCACCACCTCCACGGCCCACCACAGATCACCCAGGTAGCCCAGCAGCACCATGGCGGCCACGCCCTCCGCCTATGCCCCGCAGCATCATCTGCGCGTGATTGGGCGCAAGGGCGGAGTCTTGTCCCTGCTGCCCGGCTACCATGTCCTTGGCTGCGCTGCTTCATGTTGGCCATGCCCGGGGGCAACTCTCCTCTGGGGGGCTGCTGGTGAGGAGGGGACCGTGGGAGGAGGCGGGGCTGGGGCGACGATGCATGTGCCCATAGAGAGGGCTCCGAATGCCGCCTCTGGCATGCGTGCCATAGGTTCACCACCACTGCCCTAGATCTTTAGATTTTATGAAAAGCTAGCAAGGTTGGAGCCATCCTTTTCTCTATAGGTAGAAAGTTTCAGAGAACTATAAATTTAAGTTTTGATTCATAGATTATTAATTGTTCTTTTAATAGAAATCACCTTTTAATCAAAGAAGATGAACTTTAATCAGATATATAGTGGAAAGAATACTTATTGATCAGAGTTGAACAATGGGATCCTTGATGGCTTTCTTGCATATGTTTCCGTATCTAATTAGGTGTCAGAATATTAGAAATCTCAGAAAACACCAATAAACTATTAAAAAAACAAAATTAGGAATCATGTACAACATCCACTGTAAGGACTAACAGCCACTACATAGAACAATAGGTTAGTGGATATTTTTCCATGAATATACCAACTAGCCATCAGAAGACACGATAAAAATTCTTTAATTTCACAAGACATAAACAGACTTAACCATAGTTTCAGTTGGAAAACAGAGCGTCCTAGATCAAACCAAGTCCAAAAGATGTCAGAGAATTCCTGAAAGCCTGGTACTTAGATAAAACAACCGTTAACTGGCACATAGAGGTAAATAACATCTACATACCATTCAAAAGAGACAATCAAAAATCCAAAAAGGAAGCAAAAAGACCTCCCCATCAGCAATCAACACCCAGATAAGTAGAGATTAACACTAATACTTACACCAACAATCAAGAAACAAACAATGCCCCAATCAAGGAATTAACAAATCAGATAAACAAGCTAACCCTTCAGAAAGAGTATAAAATGAATGGTAAGGAGAAAATAGATTTTTTTTCTAATTTTGGTTCTAGTCTTAGCTACTCCTTCATATACCATTTAACCTCCCATGACTTGTCCCAATGGCTAGAAAATAAACTGTCCAGATTCTGAAAATGTGTGGTGGGCAAGTAGAAGTTCTAAGTCTCTCCAGGAAAAGTGTACTCTTCCATTGCTGTGTAGCCCTGCTCTTCCATTTATCCACTTTTCTGGATGAAGATCTTTGATGAAGCAGGTGTGCTGTGGAACTAAAGTTGACATCAACTGATGTGAAGGAGTGAAAACTATTTTTTGGTGGTTCTCTTAGGATAAACTTTGAATCACATTTAGCTGAAACAGTTCTTGATAATGTACATAATATTTCAAAGAGGGCCTCTCTATAAAGACTTTGTTACACAAATTCTTAATCTCTGGTCTATGTATAGTTTATTAAATAAACCATACATTCTGTTTTTTCAAAATCTTTGATTTCCAATTACTAGTATCACATAATATGTTAAATCATAATTACATTATTGATTTGTGAAGTAGATTTGTTCAGGGATTGAATTGAATTCATCTAAAAATACTTTGTTTATTCTATTGTATATTTTGAAATTAGGAGAACTTGACCGTAGTTGATTGCATATTAGTTACTTTCCTTCCTCAACCTGAAATCCTCCAAATTCAGTGGGACTGCAACATACAGAAGTTTAGTATATGCTATATGGGAATTCCAAAGCCAAGTTGAGAGTGCTAAACTTCAATGACTATAAAAACCACGAGAACTGGAATAAAGTGTCATGTGATTATTGCTTAGCAGTGGCAATTCTGGCAGTCCTGGTTTATTTGTTTATTTATAGCTCACCTTTCTTTGTTATAAATAATTCAAAGCATCAGACATATCTAAAATTCCGTCCTCTTATTTCCTCCACAATAACAATCCTATGAAATGGGTGGGCTGAGACAGAGTGACTGACAAAAAGTCACCAGTGGTTTTCATGCCTAAGACAATATGAATTCAGTCTCTGGGTTTCTAGCCTGGTACCTTAACTTCTAGACCAAACTGGTTGCGGTTGTTAAATAAGAACCATTTGGATCATTAAGCAAGGATCTCATGATTGTGACTTACAACTTCCTGCCAGTTTCCCCATTGATTTTTGCTTTTGGAAATCTGGCAGGGAACATTGGAGTTCATGATAATATGACCATGCCTTGCTGTGATGCTGGAATTGTGAGCTTGGTACTAAACTCCCGGATTGCAATCATGTGACTGCAGGGATACTACAATGGCTGGAACTCCGAAAAACTGTAGTAAGCCTTCTAATTCAACACTGCTGTAACTTTGAATGGTCACTGAATGAATGGTCATAATTCTAGGACTACTTGTATTCAATAGCTGCCAAGAGGAACCCTAGCTTCTAAACTGGGAAGACTGTAATGAAATGGTGAAAAAGATGGTTCTCCATAACTGTGGTGGTAGTTAAAAAATAGAATTTACATCTGTAGACAGATCAGAACTAAAATTTTCTCAAGCAATAAATAAAAACTGTGATTTGTGCACCTTGTGTGTTGTCTTAAGACCTGTCTCTGCATAATCTGAGCACTGTGGGTTGTCTCAGATGAATCTGTTGCTCTATCAATAAACTTATCTGATAGTGCTAGTTCTCCAGCATGATCGATGGAGAATCCACAGATGGGTTGATCTTGTTTTCCTGTCCTAGAGACTAAGTCAATCAACCTTTGCCACGCCTCTCTCCTTCGACTAGGATCCCCAGTCACGATTTAGTCTTCGCCAAGAGAGACGTGGTAAAGCTTGCTCTTAGTCCTAGAGCAGAATCAGGATCAGGTTGTACCTTTCATTTTTGTTGTTTTGGCTTGTTTCTTCTTCCCCCATTCCCTTCCTTGTGCTGCTTTCAGTGTAGCGTGAACCGGCTGACTTCACAGGGCTCGCAGGCTTTAGCTGAACCCTCAAGCCTCGATTAATTAATAGGACCGGGTTCTTGCGGCCCCCGTTTTGGGCACCGCAAGGGGTGACTTCTAGGCTCGTTCCAATGTTTCTGGATCGTTTAAGGAGGGTTCGAGCAGATTGCCGTTTCTTTCTTCCTGGTCTCAAGTACTCGTTTTTAGAGTGAATTACTGCCGAGCGATCTGTTGCCTTGGTAGCTTTCAGCTCCAGCCTCAGCCTTCTCTTCTCCAGCACAGGAGATGGAGAATCCACCAATGGGTTTGCTCTGTTTTCCTGCCCATTAGATCAAGTCAGTCAAACTTGCCACGCCCGTCCTGGACTAGGACACACCCAGTCTTGACTTGATCTTCAGCCCAGACAGACGTGGCAAATTTGGCTCCCAGAGTAGGCAGGTAGATTAGAGCTTCATTGATGAATTTTCCATTGTTCCACAGTCTCCTAGGTAGCGTTGGGATCAGCACTACCTCAGTCTGACTGTTGAAGGCTTGGGCTCCTTTCCCCAATTCTCAGCCAGAACGGAGGCCTCCATTCTGCTTCTTCTCACACAGGCAGCGCTGGGATCAGCGCTGTAAATGGCACCCCCCCTTTCTACTTCCCTGCCTCCTTTTGCTGCCGGATCGTTGTGGCCGCCATTTTGGCAGCTGTGTAGCGGCCGGATTGACTCATTCATCGGCATGCGGCTCAGATTCCTTGCCTCCTTCTTACTTAGGCCTCGGGTGCCTTCTCTTGCGACCGGACCATTGCAGCCACCATTTTGGCAGCCGCATGGCAATCTGCCGGGGCCGAATTGGCTCGTTCGTGGGCATGCAGCCTGGATTTGTCCGTGATTCAGCCTGCAGATTTCCCTAGTGGCAGTCACCCTCAATTGGCGCGGCTGCCATTTTAAGGCCGCGTGGCTGCTGTCGTCGCCGTTTGCAGGGAGGCCAACGGGAGAGGGGGGTCTCCTTTGGATGTCCTCAGCTCCATCCTTTTCCTGGCAATCGAAGGGTGATTGCCTCTGTAACACCAGGTCACCTTCTGTCTTGCTCTCCCTGCAATTTCATCACAGGGGAGCTGGAAAAGGCTGCGGCCACCATTTTGGACGGCCTGTACAACAATACATATGGATATCTATAGGCCTGTATAACCTATCTCTCCCCAGGTATTCTGCATCACTTTGGGCATTACTATCAGGGAAGTCTCTCTCATTCAATAAGACTGTGCGTGTTGTAAATGCTGCATCATCGATAGGGACCATACAGGCTTCAACCTGGTGCCTCATCTCCCTCTTGGCCACCATTCAGCGGGCTGCGCATGTGCTAGCAGTCATCACGCGAGTGATTTGCCGCCTCCGCAAAGTCCACCCGCCGTGCAAACGTGCTGACACTCATCAACTTGCTGGCCTTGTCATCACTACGCCCTCTACGAGCAGGCAGGCTGTCATCACTCACGTGAGTTTGCCGCGGCCGTAGACATGACCGGACCCCCAGGGACAATTACTGGTCAGGTGGCCAGGGGAGCAGGGTGAACCAACATATTACCTTAGCATTCCCCTGCTCCAACTGCACTAGTCTAATCCGCCAATTGATCCACTGCCGAAGTTCCCTCTCAGCACTCCTGAGATAACTCACTCAGGATGGAGGACACCACCCCTCCATCCACTGGCTGAAAACGGCACAGGTCTTCCAACCAGGAGGCGGCAGGCAGGATCAAGGCTAAGACCATCTCCGGAAGGAAGCCTTCTAAATTGGCGGAGAAGCAGGGCAGCAGGAGGCACCAGGCTTTGGAGAAGGAATTTTCCAAAGCGCAGAGGCAGGCCCAGGCAGACGCGGAACAGAGGCCTCGTTCTTTGATCTCCCGCTGGGGTCTTCGACCTCTGCTCAAGGGGTCTGGTCACTGTTGGGGGTTTCCACACATCCCCTTCTCCTGGGGTGGATCAAGGTCACACCATCCACCAGCTATCATTGGCGCCGCGCGTCCCACATTCAGGCCCACTTCCACATGCACGGCTGCCGGACTCAGGGTAGCTGAGCCCGAAACTACTCCTTCTGATGATGGCCTTCAAGCCTTGATTTCTCAGGCGGTTGACCGGGCTCTTGCAGACAGGTCATACCACATGCCAGGACCGAGTCAGTGGTATCCTTTTCCCCATCCTACCCTCTCCAGTCAGGAGCACCTGAGTACCAGGGGCCTCCCTCACCATCCCGATCCTCTTATAGTAGGGCCTCATCTCCTCCGGACTACGACCAACCAGATATACCATGGTCAGAGGAGGAGGACTCCCCCCAGACCCTCCGCCATTTGGAGGTCTCTTCAACCCGGCCCTTTTCTTGCCACTGATTGGCAAGGCCAGCACAACTGCCAACATAGGCCCTGATCGGATCCCTCAGTTGGACCCTCAGTCCAATTCGGATCAGAACCCGGTGTTTTCTGAGCCCGTCGTGACTCAACACCATGTCCCTTGTCCATCTTTTCCTGAACGCGGTTTGGAAGCAATGGGTCTCACCTGCCACTTTCCCTCCTGGGGGGAACGGACAGGAAACTGTTCACTGCAGCACCAGACTTGGCTGACACACTTGAGGTGCCAACAGTGGATGAACCCTTGGCCCCTCTCTTGCGCATCTTTTTTTTGCTAGGTCCTCTCTCCTTTGGCTCCGTCAACTACAGGCTAGGCTTCCTCCGGAGGAGGGGTACGCACACACCAAGACCTGAGCAAACTAGTTGCAGCATCGGAATATGTCTCCAATGCAACACTGCATGCGGCCAGATTTTCCTCCAGGACCATGGCCTCCAATGTTACAGCACGGCGCCTGCTATGGCTCAAGCATTGGCAAGCTGATGCCAAATCCAAGTGACGTCTGGCTGCCGCCCCTTATCAGGGGGGACAGCTGTTTGGAGAGGCCCTAGCACCTTATTTGACCAAGAATAAGGACAAGCGGAAGGTGTTGACCTGCCTCAGCAGGCATGCTGACAGGCGTGCCAACCCATACGCCCGCAGGCAGTCCTTTTGGTCAGGAACAGGCTCAGGCTCCATGCAGCCCTACCACCTCTTAACGGCCAGACAGGATCACCCGTCTGACAGATCGGGTTCCAGACCCAGGCAGCAGTACCAGGGTAAGCGGCCCTTTCGGGGGGGTCGCCCTTTCAAAAGGTCCAAGTGACTCTCGGGCTGCCCCTCCCATAGGTGGCAGACTGTCTCTTTTCGCCCACCAGTGGGAGGCCACCACCACAGACTCCTGGGTCCTCCAAACCATCCAATATGGCCTGTCCCTAGAATTCGTGTCCAGCCCACCAGGGTGCTTCATTTCTTGCCCCCAATCAAAGAAACCTGTAAAAAAGGGCCTCATGCAAGAGGCCATTCGTCATCTTTTAGACATAAGAGCCATAGAACCGATGTCGGCTGGTCAAAGGGGCGGAAGATTCTATTCCATCCTCTTTGTGGTTCCCAAGGCCTCGGGAGGATGGAGGGCGATTCTAGACCTCAAAGGTCTGAATTCCCATATTGCATACCGGAAATTCAAGATGCAAACGCTCCAGTCCATCTTGGGAAGCGTAAGAAACAGAGACTTCCTGATATCCATAGACCTCACGGAAGCATATCTCCACATCCCCATCCTCCCCGACCACCGGCGGTTCCTCAGGTTCTGCTATATGGGCCATCACTACCAATAAAGGGCCCTGCCGTTTGGCCTGTCGTCAGTTCTGAGGATGTTTACCAAGATCCTGGCGGTGCTCGCCACACACCTGAGACTGCTGCCGATACGCATTCAATGCTACCTGGACGACATTCTCATTCCGTCATCATCCCTCCCGGCCGCCCAGTCGGACCTAATGTTGGTGATCAGGGTCCTCCAGGACCACGGTAAATTTTCAAAAGAGCCAGATGGTTCCCTCGACCAGACTCCTACACCTAGGTGCCATCATAGACACAGTCGGTTGCCAGTCTACCTGTCCCAGGAACGTTGGTTTTGCTGCCATCAAGAGCAGTGCAGTGCAGTGTGCTGGCTGTACCATTCAGTTGGCCTTGCAGCCACTATTAAGCTTAAGTATACTGGCTATTTCCATTAAGTTGATTCACAACCACTATCAGGATTGTGAGCATGCCGGCTGTTGCAGCCACAACCACTATCCAGTACTTGGCCTCTTACTGTTGAGTTCCCTCTCAGCTCACCACTGAGATATTTCTTATCTGCTATGGCAGACAACATTGAATCTCAGACTTCTCAAAGTTTCTCCAGCAGTCCTCCCAGGCACATAAGGTCCAAGTCATCCAAATAGGAGGCTGCCGGGAAGCTCAAAGCCAAAACTATCTCCGGCAAAAAGTCCTCTACAGCTGTTGGGAAGGAAGTGAGCAGGAGACATCAGGCCCTAGAGCAGGGGTAGGCAACCCAAAATACTCAAAGAGCCACTTGGACCCATTTCCCACCGAAAACAAAACACAGGGAGCCGCAAAACCCTTTGGATATCTAAAATGAAGATAACACTGCATATATCCTTTTTACCTTTATTATATATATATATATATATAAGGATATTTGCAGTGTTATCTTCATTTTAGATGTCAAAAGGGTCTCTCTCTCTGTCCCTCCCTCCCTCTCCCCCTCCCTCTTTCCTCTCTCCCTTTCTTTCCTCTCCCTCCCTTTCTCTTTCCTCTTTCTTCCTTTCTCCCTTCCTCTTTCTCTTTACTCTTTCCCCCTTTCCTTTCTCTCTTTCCTCTTTCCTTTTTCTTTCCTCTCTCCCCCTCTCCCTTTCCTCTCCCTTTCTCTTTCTCCCTTTCTCTCCTCTTTCTCTTTCCTCTTTCTCCCTTTCTTTCCTTTCTCCGTTTCTTTCCTCTTTCTCCTTCTTTCTTTCTTCTCTCCCCTTCTCCCTCCCCCTTTTCTCTTTCTCCCTCTTTCTCGCTTTCTTTCCTTTCTCTTTCCTTTTTCCCTTTCTTTTCTTTCTCCTTCTTTCTCTTTCTTTCCTCTCCCCCTCTCTCTCCCCCTTTCTTTCATCTCTTTCTTTTCTTTCTCCCTCTTTCTTTCTTTCCTTTTTTCCTTTCCTCTTTCTTTCCCCTCTCCCCCCTCCCTCTTTCCTCTCCCTTTCTTTTCTTTCTCT
>NW_015386388.1:1934789-1943360 GCF_001527695.2 Protobothrops mucrosquamatus | reverse complement strand
AGACAGACCATCTCCTCGCAGCTCACTTCCAATCCCAATGTTGTGAATCCTGCTTGGGATTTGGGACTGAGAGGGGGAAGATCCTGGCTCCCAAGCTGCAGGGACTTCCAACCATAGAGCTTGCTTGCCTCTGTTCCCAGCCAGCGCCGCGCGCGCGCAAAACAACAGCAGCAAGAAAATGCTGCGGTCGAGACTTGTCTGCCTGCCTGGCTCTCGGGCCTCGGTAGCCAGCCATTTGAAGCGAGCAGCCTCGTCGGTAGAGAGAGAAAAGGAGAGAGTGAGGGTGGATGAGCCGAGTCTGTGGCAGGGATAACAAGGGCTCGGGAGATGCTAGCACGAAGTGCTTTTGACTTATTTTGCCTTGTCCTCCCCCACTGGTTCTTCGCCCGAACAAGTCACCCTCTCTTTCTCTCTCTTTCCTCTGCCCCCCTCTCTCTCCAGATGAGGAGAGAGAGAGAGAGAGAGAGAGAGAACGAAAGGCAGACGGCGCCGGAGGGGCAGGGAGGGGAAGGGAGCAGGAGGCAGTAGAAGGCGCTGAAAGGCACCCGGGACACCACGGACTGGCCCGGGAAAATGCGTGGCGAACTCGGCTGCCTAGGGAACAGCCCGGGGATGGCCCAGGAAGCGATGCCTCCCTGCTGCCGCCCGGCTCGGGGAGACATATGGCTGGGTCGGCTGCCCGGGGAGTGGCCCGGGGACGGTGCAGGAAGCAATGCCCCCCTGCCACCCAGCCCGGCCTGGGGAGATGTGTAGCCGGCTCGCCGGCCTGGGGACAGCCCAGGGAGCGATGCCCCCACCGCCGCCGCCCCAGCGAGGACTGCTGCACGGCTTGAGCAGACACGTGGTCGGCTCGGCGGCCCGGGGACGGCCCAGGAGCGATGCCGCCGCCGCCCCAGCCAGGAGTGCTGCACGGCCCGGCCCACGGAGACGCATGGCTGTCTGCTGCCCGGGGAACGGCCCGGGAACGGCCCTGGAAGCGATGTCCCCAGCCCAGGGAGACGCATGGCCGGCTTGGCGACCTGGGGACGGCCCAGGAAGCGATGCCCCCGTCGCTGCTGCCACGGCCCCAGCCAGGACTGCTGCTCAGCCCGGCCCGCGGAGATGCGTGGCCGGCTCAGCTGCCCAGGGACGGCCCAGGAAGCAATGCCCTCCTGCCACCACTCCAGCCGGGACTGCCGCCCGGCCCGGCCTGGGGAGATGCATAGTTGGCCTGGGGCCCGGGGACAGCCCAGGGAGCGATGCCGCCGCCGCCCCAGCCGGGACTGCTGTTCAACCCGGCCCGCGGAGATGCGTGGCCGACTCAGCTGCCCAGGGACGGCCCAGGAAGCAATGCCCTCCTGCTGCCGCCCCAGCCGGGACTGCCGCCCGGCCTGGCCTGGGGAGACGCATAGCCAGCTCGGCGGCCTGGGGACGGCCCAGGGAGCAATGCCCCCGCCGGCCCAGCCGGGAGTGAGGCCTGGGGGGGCAGGAGGGGGAGGGAGAGGAGGAGGCTCCGGAGCCGCAGGAGAGGGCTCAAAGAGCCGCATGCGGCTCCGGAGCCGCGGGTTGCCGACCCGTGCCCTAGAGCGACACTTCTCCAAAGCGGAAAAGCGACAAGGCAAGGCAACAGCCGGACAGGCCTCCCCTGCTCCCATGGTAGCATCGGTTTTTGGCCCACAACATACTCCTTCAACCTCGACTGTCCCAAGTGACTGGTCTCCAGAAAGGGGAAACAGGTCAGTTTGTTTTTCCCCAGGGCAGAGCAGGTGGAGATGGCCCCTTCCAGCGAGGGGCCTGGTCTTCAGATTTCTGTGCCTGCGACGGGAGTTAGGTCTCTGAGTCCAAAGGCTAGAGTTTTGCCAGAAGAGGAACTGGATGCACCACAACTGAACAAATTAGTGGCTGCATCAGAATATATGGAGGATGCGTCTCTACATCTCACCAATAGCGTCCAATGTCATCGCTCGCAGACTGGTGATTCAAACAGTGGCGAGCAGGGGTTTGGGCCAAGTGGCGTTTAGCTGCTGCCCCATTCAGAGGCAGTTAATTGTAGAGGCCTTAAATCCTTATCTAATTGAAAATAAGGATAAATGCAAGGTCATGTCCCATCTTTCCATGAGGGTAGATAGGAGGTCTATTCCTTATGACTGCAGGCAGTCCTTTCGTTCAGGGACAGGATCGGAGTTGCTCAGTTCTCCTGACCTTTCCCCCCCAGACCAGACCATTAATTTGACAGATCTGGTAATAGGGACAGACCCAGACAGCAATTTCAGGCTAAGCGACTCTTTCAAGGTGCGGGAGGCCGCCCTTTCGACAGTCCAAGTGACTGCAGGGGGCCCTCCCTCATTGGGGGTAGGTTGGCTCTCTTTGCGCGTGAATGGGAAGCCACCACCACGGATCTCTGGGTCATCACCACCATTAGATTCGGCCTATCTCTGGAGTTCTCCTCCAACCCCCCGAGGCAGATGGGGGTTCTACTCCATTCTGTTCGTAGTTCCCAAGGCCTCGGGAGGATGGAGGGCAATCCTTGATTTAAAAGGATTAAATACTCACTTGGCATACAAGAGGTTCAGATGCAAATCCTCCAATCCATATTGGCCGGCATCAGAAAGGGGGACCTTCTGAGGTCCTTCGACCTGACGGAGGCCTACCTACACATTCCCATCCTTCCCAAGCACTGGAAATTCCTCAGGTTCTGGTACGCAGGCCAACACTTTCAATACAGGGCTCTACCCTTCGGCCTCTCATCAGCCCCCAGGTGTTCACAAAGGTCCTGGCAGCGCTTGCCGCGCATTTAAGGACCTTTCCTCTGCGTATCCAGTGTTATCTGGATGACATCCTCATTCAATCCTCCTCGGTTCAATTGGCTCAGTCAGACCTGGCGTTGTCTGTCTAGACTCTCCAAGACCACGTGTTTTCAGTAAATTTTCAGAAAAGCCAGACAGTTCCCTCCACCCGCCTCCCTCACCTGGGCATGGTGATAGACACAAGGAGATGCGAGGTCTATCTAGGGAACGTCAGGACAGCATCCGATCCCTGTTCAACCAGGTCCAAAGGGAGTGTGTAGTCAATCTAGCTATGCTTTCCCAATTATTAGGAAAGATGGTTTCCTGCATAGCAATAGTACCTTGGGCCAGATTACACTCCAGCAATCTGCAATGGTTTTTTTGCTCCCGTTCCAGAGACTGGGCACCATCTCTTCCAACCAGAGGGTAAGGGTTCCGTCACAGACCCTAAAATCCCTCCAGTGGTGGGTCTCCCCAGCGGTGGCCAAGGGAACCTTATTCAAGGATCCCACTTGGCTTATCCTGGCCTCGGATGCCAGTTTGTTTGACTGGGGAGCACACCTACAATTAATGTTGGCTCAGGACCGGTGATCCAGGTCAGATCTGAAGCACAACGTAGACTGGTTGGAGCTCAGAGCTCCTGAATCTATGCCACTTTTGTAGCACAGTGGCAAGACATCACTTTCTAGTCCTCGTGGGCAACATGGCGGCGAAAGCCCATGTCACCGGCAAGGGGGTACCTATTCCAGATCCCTTATGGCCGAGGCTCAGTTGTTGGGAACCTGGGCAGAGACCAATCTCGCCTCCCTCAAGGCTGAGCACATCTCGGGAGAGGTGACTCGGCAAAGACTCGGCAAGCGGATTTCTTGAGCAGGGCAACAGTGGACCACTCTGAGTGGCGCCTGCATCCAGATTTCTTCAGGGAAATATCGGAGAGGTTGCTCATCCAGCGCTGGATCTGTTCGCTACTCCGGCGAATTCCCAGCTCCTGAGATTCTTCTCCGGTTCCTGTCTCAAAGGGCGGAAAGGGTAGATACCCTCTGCAGCCCATGGCCCAGTGGGCTTCTCTATGCATTCCCTCCTCTTCCTGTGGTCTAGGCAGTTACCCGAAAGATACTGCAGGAACGGGCAGAGGTGATACTTGTTGCTCCACACTGGCCAAGGCGGCCCTGGTTTGCCGACCCTGTGAGCCTTTCGATTTCTCCTCCGCAGAGGATTCCTCACAATTGAATCTCTCTCAGCCAAGGGATTCAACAACAACCAGGGCCCCAGTGGCTCCAGTTAACCGCCTGGCATTTGAACGGCAGCTCCTGACACAAGAATCCTACTCGTCAAGACGTGATTACTATGATTCAGGCTTTCAGACGGCCTACAACTAACAGAATATATGATTCCACATGGAGAAATTTCTGTGCCTGGTGTGGGAAGCAACAGTTGGATCCATTGAGGATCACTATTCCAACCATTTTGGATTATTTGTTGGAGGGACTCAAGAAGGGCATGGCGCCCACCACACTCCGCAGACAATTGGCTGCTCTGTCCACGGTGCTTACGTAAGACAACGCCCCTTTTCTTGTCTAAATGTAGAACCTTACTTTACCATTGAATTTCATTTTGTTAGATAGCACCCAATGTTCAAATCTGTCAAGATCCTTCTGTATCTTAAGCCTATCTTCTGGAGTGTTGGCTATTCCTGCCAGCTTGGTGTTGTCTGCAACATCATCTATCCCCTTATCCAAATCATTGATGAAGATATTGGAGAGCACTGGGCCCAGAACAGAGCTAAACTAGAGTACATTTTTTCTAATTTATTTTTGTAACAAAGTGTGTAGGAGCCCTCTGTAAGCTGTGTTGGTAAAATGTTTTAAATGATTTTTTTGTTTGTTTTAGAAGCACTTACAGATTGAAAATTGTTTGCTGTTGAAAACCTTGTTTTTAGCTTGGTTCTTTAGTCTTACCTGCTCCGGCCTTACATATTTCATTGTTAGATGTATATTTCATCAACTTAGATCAAATCAAAAGAAACTGGCTGGAGGCTTTAACCCTTTAATCATTGTTCATTTACTATTCTGTCAAGAATTAATATGTAAAAGCAGAAAGAGCATCTACTTTTTCCTTGTAGAATTGCAGATGCAGGCAGAAATATGTTATTTTGAGATGGCTGGTCTAGTTATAGAATAATTATATCGTGATTATTAAGGAAGTAACTTTTCAGAAAAGCTTCTCTTGCAGCACAAACCCATTTCCTCTATCTATGCTGGATGGTTATTTTTGTAATTTATTTTCTAATGTTGAGTGGCCATAATAGCATATTGTCTTCTAATAATTCAAGCTATAAATTGCTGATTGACTTCCTAAACATTAAGGAGGAAAGCTAATTTTTGGACTTGTCTAAAGCATTATTTCTTTACAGCTAATTAGAAGAAAGAATAAAAAATGTTTTGGTTTACACTTCTGGTTCTTAAATTGTCTGTGCTAATTAATGGTAGTTGTTAAACCTATTTCTTTACTTCCCCACCAATCCTAATTTAAAGCTACAAAAGTTGCATATCATTGTTTTCACTAATAAACTCTTTTCTATTGAGGGGGATATGCTTCTGCGTCAATCAATGTTAAAATGTCTGTTTTTGAAATAGTGTGTTGTACAATTCAATAAGTGTGGTTATTACTGGTAGTGCTCATTTTGCAACCACAATTGGGATTGGCAACTTGATTGTTAAGCAAAACAGTTGCTAAGTGAAACTGATTGTTATGATATTTGTTTTCTTTGCTTTACAGACCTGACAACATTGTTCATAAATGCAAGGATTGGTTGCAAAGTTATTTTTTCATCACCATTGTAACTGAATGATTGCTGTATGAAGAACTTGCTAAGTGAGGACTACCGTAATGGTTTAAGTTGATGCAGCCATTGTAGTGTTTCAGGTTATAATTAAAATAAACAATGTTTTAATGGGAAGAATGAACTGGGTCAGTGTGATTTTGTTTGAATAGTCGGTTACAGCTAATGTTTTGTTAAGTTCTAGAAGGTTAGGAATTATTTTGTACTTTTAGCATCAGTTATACAATAAATAATATCAAGAAAAAGATCCCTATTTTTGTTGTCCAGTTGAACATGTTTAAGATAAGAAGATAAAAAATTTAGAGTGCCTAAATTACAATCATATCACCACAGGATGATGTGACATTTAGGACAAGACTACATCACTTTTTCCAAGTATTTTAGTATTCAGAAAAGCACCCACAGAGATGAATACATAAATGTGTAGTGGAGATGAAATAGTATTTCTATTGCTATCACTTGCGCAGATGAAGTTGTAATATGAGTGCTTTCTTTAGTCAAAATTTTAACTCCTTCAATTGCACAGATTGCTATTTTGTGCTATTTTTTCTATTAGAATAAAGAATTTAAAGAATATAAAAAGTGAAAATGATTATTGCAGCACTATACATGGAATGTATGTGACTGAATAGATGAGAGTCTTTCACTCAAACATACTAATGGACCTTATAGTTGAATTAATAAATAGACCAACTTGAATAGCTTTGTGTACTCTTTTGGGCCCAGGTACTGCAGTTGGCTTTTTATTGATGTGCCAAGAGTTGCATATATTTAAATGTTTCTCAAATCTTGTTATGTTTTTTTCTTAAGAGAGATTTCACAATTACTTCCTTAAGAATACCTAGAACTTTTACTTTCTTATATCAGTTTCCCATTTTTTGCCCTTGTAGATTTAATGCTGCAACCTGAGAATACAGTAAATACATTCACTTTTACTGACGTATTGTTAACATTCTTAGGGATTGTAAAATGGCAAAACATTAGCAAAATCTAGGATTAAGTGTAGCACCCAATTTAGAGTTAAAGGACTTATTTTTATCCATAATATTTATTGTATATTCAGTCTGTGATGTTTGCAGAACGTAGCTGCCTCATCTTTCTGAGAATTTCTTGAGAAAGCATTTTAGTATTCAGAAAAGTACCCACAGAGATGAATAAATAAATGTGGTGGAGATAAAATATAGTGTTTTTATTGCCATCACTTGTGCAGATGAAGTTGTAATAGGAGCGCTTGCTTTCCTTCTTTAGTCAGAATTTTAACACCTTCAATTGCACAGTTTTTGTGCTATTTTTTTCTATTAAATCCTCTTCTCAAAACTGATATGAAAGGCAGAAAAGAATATCTGAATGTAATAATACTAAGAATTTTAGATTAATTTCAAATCTAGTTGTATTTAAACCTGTATTGTGTTGCCTTTAAATTCAGCTGAATTCATATGTAGCATTTGGTTGAGCTTTCACAACCTGTGTCTAGATCTGTCTGGAGGCAAATAGAGAGAAACTGACAGCAATTGGCTTGTGCTTGTTGAATTTCCTACCAAAGAGTTCCACTAGTAAGAATGTGGTCCCTTGCTCTTATTTTGAAATGGAGAAAAAAAAATAGCCCTCAACTTATGACCGTTTGTTTAATGACAGTTTAAAGTTACAATAGCCTTGGAAAAAGTGATTTACGTCTTGTCCTAAATGTGACCATGTGATTGCAATTCAAGCACTTGACAACCAGCTTGCATTTACAATGGTTGCAGCGTCTTGGAGTCATACTGCTGTGATTGTGATCTCATTAGCTGGCTTCTAAACTCAATTGGGGAAGCCGGATTTGTTTAATGATTGGGGCAAAAATGATTGTAAAATTGGATTCAGTTATGGGATGATTTTCTTTGTAACTTCACTGATTGAGGATGGAAATTCTGGTCCCAATTGTGGTAGTAAATTGACAACTATCTGTATTACAGTATTGTATTATTTCTAAGCAAATTTACATACTTCCTTTTCCTTCAAATTATTATAACATGAAGCTTTGGGGTTTTAGCCTTCTCAGCTCCACTCTTTCATAATACTACCTTATATATAAAATACAATATAAATTATATAACTGAAATCCATCAGATTTTTATTATAGGATTCTGCATTTGTTTTTCTTGATGTTGCAACTACTGTCTAGCCCAATGTCTTGTGCAAATATTGAGTCATTGGGCTGAGATGAGTTGAACAGCAGTGGTCATATTCGTCATGTTCATTAAATTGTGGGAATTCATCTATTCATCTTTTGATAGTGTAAATATCTAATTAAAATAATAAAACTTGTGAGACATTACTTCTTGAAAAGGGGACTTTAGAGATGATGTTTGCTCTGGAATTAGAGTTCATCTACCATATCAGCTGTCATCAATAAATCAAATCCTAAAAGCAATGCAAGTCTTCCTTTTGCCTTCAAATTTGATAAGAGTTACCATACTTTAAAAAAAAATTGAAAGCCAATTCTCAGATGCAATTTTCATGTGTGATTGATCCAAATATTTTTCTGCTATTTTTTTCCTGTTCCATATTTAAGCTTAACTATTTGGAGCTTATTAGCAGGTTCTTTTGCAGATGTTATATAACAATTAATGCTTATCTGATTAATTATTTTAATGAAGACAATTAATTGAGAAAAAAAAGACTATATAAGCTGAGTGAATAATACATATATTTTATAAACCAGGAGAAATCAAAAATTATTTAAATAAACATCTTTGTAAGAGCAAAAATAAGTTTATATATGATATAATTTGAATTTGAATTTGAATTTTATTATATTTATACCCCGCCCTTCTCCCGGAGGACTCAGGGCGGCTTACAGCCAGTTTAAAAACAACTTAATACAATACAACATACAAAATTTAAGAAAATGATTAAAAATAAATATTTAAATAGGCCGCTTCTACTAAAATTTAGTTAAAACCAATTTAAAATACCCCTAGGCCA
>NW_015386388.1:1920882-1933350 GCF_001527695.2 Protobothrops mucrosquamatus | reverse complement strand
TATAACAGTCTCAAGACTTACTCCTGTCTCCTCCCCCGGGGCCACCCAGTCAGAGTCAAGACCTTCTCGGATCCGAGCGACTTTGTCATACAGATATTGAGCAAAATCCTCGGCCCTCCCCCCCAGGGGATCCTCCCCCCCTCAACTGGAGGAGGGAGCGAGTCACCCTGAAGAGGGTGGCCGGGCGATTATCTGATGATGCAATGAGGGTGGAGTAGTAATTAGACCTCGCCACCCTCATCACCACTAGGTAGGATCTAACCTGTATCCTTGCCTGTGTTCGATCGAATTCGGTTCGGCTCACCCTCCAACTGCTCTCTAGGCGTCTTTTCCGGCGCTTCATCTCTTTCAGCTCCTCGGTAAACCAGGGAGCCAATTGAGATCTGTGCCGGGTCAGAGGCCGCAAAGGCACGACTCGGTCCAATGCTGTGGCAGCGGCCACTTCCCAGGCCGCTGCCAGATTTTCAACCGAATCGTGAGCTAGGTCCGCCGGATATGGCCCAAGCTCCGTCTGGAACCTCTCTGGGTCCATCAGGCGCCTGGGGCGGAACCATCTAAGTGGTTCCTCCTCCCTGTGGTGGGGGGGAGCGGTCCGGAAGTCCAACCTGAGGAGTGAATTATCTGACCATGACAGGGGCTCTATCACTACGTCCCCCTTTTCCAGATCATTCTGCCACTGGCCAGAGACAAAAATTAGATCTAGTGTGTGTCCCCCCGTGTGAGTCGGGGCATGAACTAATTGGGTCAAGTCCAGGGCCGTCATGGAGGCCAAGAACTCCCGAGCCGCCGCCGCCGTTTCGCCCACCGATGGCAGATTGAAATCCCCCATGACTATAAGTCTGGGGGTCTCAACTGCCACCCCGGCTATCACATCGGCCAGCTCAGGCAGGGCCGTTGATACATAGCAGGGAGCCAGGTATATAATCAACAGGCCCACTTGTACCCCCTGCCCCCACTTCACAAGGAGGGACTCACCACCGTCTATCTGAGGCACAGTGGTCTCCCTTGGGCCTAGGTTCTCCCGTATAATGACCACTACCCCGCCGCCCCTACCCCGGGTTCTTGGCTGATGGAATACCTGGAAACCCGGCGGGCACATGTCTACGAGGGGCACTCCCCCCTCTGTGCCCAGCCAGGTCTCGGTGATACCTGCCAGGTCCGCGCCCCCCTCTTGAATAAGATCTTGAATGAGGGGGGCTTTGTTCACCACTGACCTGGCGTTGCATAACATCAGCCGGTGATCCCAGGCCCGAGAAACTAAGCTCCCTGGAGACCGAGTGGAGCCCTGAGGACCGGAGCACCTACAAGCTTGTAGACAGCGTGTGTGTGCTCCGCAAACCCGATATGGTCCTCTGCTCCCGCCATATCTGCCCCTTCCACTGACCGTGCTGATCGTACCACCCTCTCTTAGTCCCCCAACCACCTCCCCCACCCCTCCGACGCCGCGTCCCTCAGACAGGCCCGGCCTTGGCCCCAGGGAGGCATCCCCCGTGGCCCCCCGACCCTCCCCCTACCCCCTAAAAATTTATTAAAACATCCCGCTAGGAAAGCTCTCAACTTCCTCCTCTTCCAATCTCCTTTTGCTACGCACCTCTGGGGGCTCCATACCCCGTCATTGAGGATGGCCCTCGAGGTTATACTGGGCCATACCTGCGCGAGGGGGGAATCGCGCAGGGCCAGCAGTTCCGACCTGGAGCATGGACACAAAGTCCCACAACAGAAAAAATACACGGGGGGGGGGAAACAAGTCCCTTTGATGATCAGAACCACGGCCTCCACCCTCACCGGGTCCACCGGAGCAGTTCTTTCACCNAGGGAGCCAGGTATATAATCAACAGGCCCACTTGTACCCCCTGCCCCCACTTCACAAGGAGGGACTCACCACCGTCTATCTGAGGCACAGTGGTCTCCCTTGGGCCTAGGTTCTCCCGTATAATGACCGCTACCCCACCGCCCCTACCCCGGGTCCTTGGCTGATGGAATACCTGGAAACCCGGCGGGCACATGTCTACAAGGGGCACTCCCCCCTCTGTGCCCAGCCAGTTCATTTATTATTGAAGGTTTTATTTGATTGGATCATGTCTAATTTCTTATTTAATCTTTTTTTTTAAAAAATAAACCTGTTAAATAAAACCTTAATGAAATTTTTCAAACTCTTCTGCTCTCAATTTATTAGGAACTGATACCAACATTTCAGGTGACAAACCTTTGGTGTATTTCAGATCCTTAAACTCCAGCATCAGTTTTGTAAGAATTTTGGTGGGCATAATTATGTTTGTCTTAAACCTATAAATTAGGTTTTTTACACTTAGTATGACTTCCATTTATTTCAGGTATATCTTGTTAAATGATGTTCAGCGACCATTCAAATTTAAAATGATGCAAATGGACCCTGCCATGTTCATAAATAAGAGGTCTTCTCTTATTTATGAACATGGCAGGGTCCATTTGCATCATTTTCTGCTGACTAGGCATAAACATGTCTGGGGAAGCCAGCAGGAAGTCACAAGTCATGGCCACATGAGGTCCTCACTTTACTATCTGTTTGTCCTCATTTAATGATAGCTCCTAGGATTGCCAGAATTTCTATTGCTAAGCAAGTACTATCAAGTTATTTTTGACCATATTGCTTAGCGAAAAGGTTTCTCATTTCAATTAATGTTGTTAAATGAGGATTACCTACATCTGTCTTTATCTTGCAATAACATGTATATCCAGATATCTGTTAAGCATGGCTAGATTCTGTCTTTTTAAAATAATTCCTGAGTGATTTTAATTCCTGATTTTAATTATTGCCTTGGCCTAACATCAACATCAAACTCCAGCACAATGCAGGAGACCCTGGTGCTGTAATATGGTGTTACGTATTTTTGGTACTTTGGTATGAAAATACAAGTAGTTCTCAATTTACGGCCATAATTGGGTCCCAGAATTTTTGTTGCTATGAGTTGTTATGTGCTTAATTTTATGACCTTTTTATTAAGTGAATTATTACAGTTAAGTGAGTCAGGCAGTCATTAAGTGAATCCGACTTCCTCCATTGGCTTTGCTTATTGGTATCATCTGGCAAATGGTGATCACATAATTCTGGGATGTTGTAACCATTGTAAATACATGTGTGTTGCCAAGTGCCTGAATTTTGATCACGTGATCATGGGGATGCTGCAGCATTACTTGTAGTAAACAATTACTTTTATGTGGCTAAAATTTGTAGAATTTTGAAACACAAAATTTGTGTTTCAACAATGGTATTCACTTTATACTTCATTACATTATCCCGACTCCTCTTTTACAACATAGTATTAGATGGTATAATTCTTCTACCCATCTTGATATCTGCAGATATATGAAATGCAACAACTTTACCTTTTAGATAGATTGATTAGTCAAAGACATCTTAGAGGAAATGTGTAAGAAAGCAACTTGTCATTGTAGTCATTGTAGCCATTTCATTCTTAATGAATGTGGTACACATAGTTCTTGGTTATGACCATTTGCTAACAACTTTTTGAAATTATGCTAGTGTTAATATTAGTCATCAAAATGTTGGCTGTTGCAGTACCCCCATGGTCATATGATCAATTTTTGGGAGCTTGATGACCAGCCCACATTTATGACCAGTCACAATATCCCACAATCATATTCTCCTATTCTCCAGCATGAAGAATGGAGAATCCACGAATGGGCTAAATGTGCTCTCCTGCCCAATTAGACCAAATTGCCACGCCCAGCAGGGCTGGGTCACGCCCCAGTTTCGATTTGGTCTCAGCCCAAGAAGGACGTGTTAACTTGGCTCCCAGCAAAATTAAAAGCAAGCAGGTTGTAGATATTTATTCCATTCGTGGGTTTTTTTCTTCTTCTGTGGCCATCCGGTCAGAGCTGGGATCAGCGCTGCCTCAGGTGGTTCCTTCTTTCATTCTCTCTGTTTCTGTTAGGCTACCTCGTAAGAAAAGCTCAGCTGTTCGTTGCGGCCGCTGTTTTGAGCGCCTCGCGATGAACGGATCGTTTTCCATCTTCAGGCTCTTTCTCTGGAGGCCTCAGTAAGCTTTCCTATGTTGCTTTAAGGGTTTTTCCCTGAGGTTCTCTTGCCGGAGCACCCTGGCCATAATTTTGAAGCACCACACGGCATCCAGCTGGAGTTTCTCTTTCAGCCTTCCCTTCTTGGGGGGGGGGGTCTATGTAAATAGATTCTTCAGCTTGCAGTCTTACCCAAAAGGCATTTGGGGCCCATTGAGGTCTATTTTCCCTGATTCCTTTCTGTCTCTTGAAGATCGTGTTGCAGCCGCCATTTTGGATCGTGCCATGCGATCGCAGGTCCAGAGCTCCGGACAGAGCAATACAACAGCAACTAGGGCCTATCAAAAATAACAGTAATCAGCTCTCTCTCCAGATTCATTGTTCTGAAACATTTGTTTGGGGCCTTGCCTTTTAGGGCCTATTGCCATAGTCTGCATCTAGTGGGTAGGCTGGATACCGTGAGGCCGCCATTAAGTGAGACACGTGATCCCGTCACTAAACGCGACTTGAGCTTCACGGTGACTCTTTCGCGTTTGCTTCATATCCTTGAGTGACGTGCGACATCCGTCGCTAAGTGTGACTCCGAGCTTGCCAGTGGGCCGGAGATCACTGATCCACGTGCAGGCCAGGACCGCTTCGGTGGGACATAGTGCATCTCTTGCAGACCGAGACCCTTCAGCATTACGCTGGAATAAATCTTGTTTTTTAAATGGCAGACAACAATGAGCCACAGGCCTCTACTTCTGGTAGTCAATCAAAGCGTAAGTCTTCCAACCAGGAAGCAGCTGCAAAAATTAAGGCCAAAAGTATGGCCAGTATGGACAAGAGAGCCTCCAAGGCGGCCGAGAAGCAGGCCGGACGCACTCACCGTGTCTTGGAAAAGCAATTTTGCGTGCTCAAAAAAGGGCACGAGTGGAAATTGTTGCTATGACCCCTAGTACACTGTCGTCTACTTGTGAGCCTCGGCTTGTGACTACCACACCCATATATCAACAGTCCCAGCTGAATCCTAGAGCCCAACTTAATAAACAGGGTCTCACATCTGGTGACCTGGCCAGGGTTCTTCTCCTGATTATGAGCAAGAGCACCTTTCCTTATTCCAAGAGGACACAAGGTCTCGAGGACCTCCTCAGGCACCAGAGGCCACAGAGAATCCAACCTTTGCAGAACAGTTGCAGATCTCAATGGCCACATTTACTCCCACCGCTGCTGGTCTTAGGCCAGCGGAGCAACCATCTTTCTCAGACCAACTGCAGGCCGTGATTTCCCAGGCGGTTGCACAAGCAATGGCGTCTACAGGGAAGCCACAGGCAACCTTTGCTCCACTATCTGCTATAGCCTCGCCAGGTCCATCGCGGTCTGGTGATTATCGATACCCGGACCCCTCCTCACCCCCTCATTCAGGTGAGAGCGAGGTTTCCGAGTATGCGGAGTATGCTCACGCAGAGGGTCAGTAGTCGGACGATGATGAAGCTCCCTTGGAGACTTCTCCCCCAGTGGGGTTGATCAACCCCTTGTGCTTCCCATCTCTGCTTCATAAGGCCTGTACTACTGGCAAGATGGGTCTTGACCAGATGCCGGAGCAGGTACCTAGTCAGGAGTCTGATCCGTTGTTTTCAGAACCAATAGTCAAGCACCAGCAGATCCCTTGCCCTCCTATGTTCTTGAACTCAATTCAGGGGCAGTGGGGTTCACTGGGTACCTTTTCCTCCGGAGGGATTGACCGTAAGTTGATGGACACGGTGTCAACCCTGAATCAGGTGCTGGAGGTGCCTGGTGTGGACAAGTCTCTAACTCCCATATTTTCAGATTCCAAGGTGCCTGGGGACATGGCGGAGGTGTTGAAGACCGAGGACAGGAAATCCGAGGTGTCCCTCTGTAGGACACACCAGGCCTCGGCATGGGCTATTAGAGCGTCCACCTCAACTTCATTTTTCGCCAGGATATCTTTGATTTGGCTCCGTGAGCTCCAGTCCAGAATGTCCCCGGAGGAGGTAAGAGTCCATCAGGACTTAACCAAATTGCGGGCAGCCCTGGAGTATATGGCAGACGTGTCCCTTCAGGCGGCCAGATTTTCGGCCCGTGCCATAGCGTCCAATGTTGCCGCACGTCGCTTATTCTGGCTCAGGAGTTGGAGAGCTGACACCAAGCATAAATGGCGCGTTGCTGCCGCTCCATACTAGGGTGGGCATCTCTTCGGAGAAGCCCTTTCCCCCTATCTAGTGGAAAACAGAGAAAAACAGGGTACTTTACCACCTATCTAAAAGATTGGGCGGTCGCTTCTTCCCTTATGGACGCCGCTCTTCCTTTCGGTCAGGGCCAGATCCAGCCCCGGGGCCTTCCTCATGGCCTTTTCCCACAGGACAGGACCATCCGTTTGACCGGTCCGGTTACAGGGACAAATACAGACAGCAGGCACAGGGAAAGCGGCCCTTTCGAGTCAGAGAAGGTTGCCCTTTCCATAGATCAAGGTGACTCGGGGACGTCTCCTCCCATAGGTGGCAGACTGAAACACTTTGCCTGTCAGTGGGAGGCCACGACCACGGACACTTGAGTGTTAGACACCATCAGAGACGGACTGTCTCTGGAGTTGGTAGCAAGACCCCCTCAACATTTTATTGCATGTCCCCCGTCAAGAAATCCAATAAAGAAACGATTTATGAAGGAGGCCATTGTACATCTCTTAAGTATAAGAGCCATAGAGTGGGTGCCAACAGGTCAACTAAGATAAGGATTTTATTCCATCCTATTCGTGATTCCGAAGGCCTCGGGGTTGGAGGGCGATACTCGACCTCAAGGGCTTAAATTCTCATATCGCAAATTCAAGATGCAGACACTCCATTCCATTCTAGCCAGTGTAAGGTGGGGGGACTATACGACATCAATCGACCTTACGGAGGCGTACCTCAACACTCCCGTCCATCCAAACCACCATCAATTTTTAAGGTTCAGCTATTCCAACAACCACTATCAATACAGGGCCCTGCCATTCGGCCTCTCATCAGCTCCCAGGACCTTCACCAAAATACTGGCGTTGCTCACCGCACATCTCAGGTCGGTACCAATCCGAGTCCAATGTTATCTGGACGATATTTTAATCCAGTCTTCCTCTGCCCTGAGGGCACAAGCGGATTTGGCCTTAACTATAAAGACGCTTCAAAACCACGGTTTTTCGGTCAACTTCCGAAAAAGTCACCTGAGGCTTTTAAATTGCCTCTTACACTTAGGCGCGGTGATAGACACTGTCCTCTGTCAGGTCTATCTGTCCCAGGAATGGCAGGACAGCATTCGAGACGTGGTCCTCCAGGTTCGCATGGAGCGTGTAGTGGCACTGGCCTTAGTTTCCCAACTGTTGGGAAAGCTGATACCTTGCATTGCTATAGTGCCTTGGGCCAGACTACACTCCAGACACCTATAGTGGTTCTTGCTCCCATATCAAAGACTGGGCATAAGCTCTTCCACACAGAGGGTACAGGTTCCATCTCAGACCCTAAAATCCCTCCAGTGGTGGACCTCCCCAGTATTGGCCAAAGGGTCCCTTTTCAGGGAATCTGCCCAGCTAAGCCTCACCATGGACACCAGTCTGTTTGGCTGGAGAGCGCACCTCCAATCTCAGTTGGCTCAGGGCCGGTGGTCTCGGCTAGACCTGAAGCACAACATCAACTGGTTGGAGCTCAGAGCTATACATCTGGCCCTTCGTCACTTCCAGAGCTGGTAGCCCTTTCTGTCAGGGACGACTTGTGCGTATTTCACCAGGACAGAGTGGTCCTGCAGTTGGACCCATCTTTTATTCCTAAAATTACTACCATGTTTCACAGGTCACAGGAAATCGTATTACCGGACTTTTGTCCTAACCCGTCTCATGATTTGGAACGGCAATGGCATACTCTGGACGTTCGTAGGGCATTGCGTTATTACGTCAGACGGACGGCTGCCTTTCGCAGGTCGGAAGGTCGGAAGCACTTTTTGTTTCATTCCAACCAGCCTCTAAGAATCAGAAGGTTTCTTCTACCACCATCGGCAGGTGGATCAAGTCTTGTATAGCAGAGGCGTACCAGATGCGCTCCTTGCTGGTTCCAAGTCATCTGACAGCACACTCCACCCGTAGTGCCACAACATCTGCTGCATGGGCTACGCAAGCCTCCATACAGGATATTTGCAGGGCGGCGACATGGTCCTCGCCTTCCCCTTTTGTGAGGCATTACAAGCTCGATAGGTTTGCTTCTGCAGAGGCCTCTTTTGGCTGAAGGATGTTACAGCAGGTAGTGCCGTTGGCAACGACACAGGCCCAGTCTGCTTCCCACCCATAGGGACTAGAGGGCTTTGGTAAGTCACATTCGTGGATTCTCCATTTTTCATGCTGGAGAAGGGGCGTTGTCTTACCTGAACGCCTTTTCTCAGCATGATGAATGGAAAATCCACCCCCATCCCTTGTCCGCAGTCAGGTCCAGTGTCAGGGATCTGGGAGGCCAACACATCGCACAGTCATTTGCTTCGCCCTTTTCGAAACTGGGGCGTGACCCAGCCCTGCTGGGCGTGGCAACTTGGCTGATTTGGTCTAATTGGGCAGGAGAGCACATTTAACCCATTCGTGGATTCTCCATTCATCATGCTGAGAAAAGGCGTTCAGGTAAGACAACGTCCCTTCTATACAAACTATCTTTTTTCACCTCTCTCCACCCACCATCAATCTCTGATCTTTTGGCCACACTGCATTTTGGCCACCTACCCTTGCTGACTCCATGTCCCCCCCTTCCTTGGTGACCATCTTCTTCCTCCTGCTGGCCAAGGATCCAGGTGTGGGGCAAGGACACAGCCCAAAGGCAAGTGCAACAGGATGGCAGAGCCTTGTCTGCCAAAGGCCCAGCAACTTCTTTCTTACTCCCAACATCTCTGTCCTTTTGACTGTCCCGACCTCTGTCCACCACACCTAGAAAACAGCCATGCAGGCTTTTGTAAAGAACTAGCAGATTCCAGTGTGCTGAAGTCCACAGATCGGTTTTCCAAGAGACTTCCAAGACATGTTCTGCAGTTTATGTAGAAAGCTGGTGGCTCTTCAGGAGACTTTGCAGGATCAACTCTAGGTCAGATAAGAGAAGGCTTGCAAATAGGCTTGGTTATTGCTGGAGTCACGTCCACTGAAGTCGTGCTTTTTCTGGTTCTGCAGCCACTCCAAACAGCACCTCCTGCAAAGCTGCCTTCTTCATTTGCGGAGTCATTGCTACCTCTGCAAGCTATCATTTCTCGTGTTGGTGGCAGAAGACAGGGCTTCTCTGCTGGCTCCATTCTGCAGCCTCCTATCTGATTGGGTTCGGCAAGCTCTCTTTGGCAGATGAGATTCCATAAGCAACTGTGCATGCCCTGGGGATGCATCATTGCTGGAAACCTGGACCCCAGCCAGTAGCAGGAGGAAGAAAATAAGAGCAGGCAGCCAAGTGCAGGGCAGCACTTGGTAGTGGGAGATAGGTGGGTGGATGGGAGAAGTTGAAGCAGAGACAGTTCTTTCAGAGTAGGAGAAACGTGAGGTTCTTGCTTAATGATCACAATCTGGATTGCCATAACATAGCAGCACAGTCATATAAAGTTCTCTTAACAACTGCTTTGCTTAGCAATGGCAATTTCATTCCCAGTTAGATCATAATCCGGGACTACCTGTGCTAACTTTAATGAGTTGCCCAAGTAATAGAGGATAGCTGCTGTACACACAAAGGCAACTGGAATGATAATTTTCTCCAGAACTATTTCACTTCTGTTGTAACACAGTTCAGCCATGCATAAGAAGTGGCATCAGAACAGAAAATAACAGATAATTTGATTTCAGTGAAGAATGTTTATTAATATTATTAAGCATATAGATCATAGGAAAAGTCTAGATGCCTTAAGAGTACAATTATTTGGTGCTTGGAAGTGCACATGTATCATACTTCTGTTCCTCAGAAATCAGTGCATGTGGGCAGTCTGATAATTAGCCTCCCAGTTGTATGCTGTTTAGTAGTGCAGCAGGAACAGATGGAAAATAAATGTTTCAAATATCAATCTGTTTGCTGCTTCTACTTCAGAGATTGCTTTCATACACCTATCTCATAGTGAAGCACAAGAATAAATTTTGTTAATATATTCAGTGGCTGGAGCATTTAATTGGTGTATTATAAACATGGAAAAGGTGGAAAACAAGAACCACAAGTAAGTGTGTGTGTGTGCAAGAGAGTAAAAGTAAAAAAAACAACCCATAATGTTTCCCTTTAACTGGCTTCCAGAGATAAATAATCTTTTTCAACTGATTAATTTGGAAAGTTGGGGAATTTTTTTTTAAGTAGAATATTAAGGAGGACCTTAATCCCACTATATACGGCTTTACTCAGACCCCATTTGAAATACTGTGTCCAGTTTTAGAGACCTCACTTTAAAAAAAAGATATTGATAAATTTGAGCGAGTCCAGGGACTGGTAACGAAAATGGTGCAAGATCTGAGGAACAAAACCTATCAGGAGAGATTGGAGGAACTGCATATGTGCAAACTCAAAAAAAGTAAAAGGATGACATGATTGAAGCCTTTATATATTAAAGGTGCAAATAAGGTTCTAGAAGACAGTATTTTCAATATTAAGCAAAAATCAAATGCACAAGGATGTGACCTAAGACTGACAGGAAGGAAGTTCAAAAGTAATGTTAGAAATAAAAAGTCCACAGTAAGAGTAATGGAAGCCTGGGACCAACTTCCAGCAAAGGTAGTGGGTCAATCATCAGTAAGTGAGTTTAAACATTCTTTGGAAAAATATATGTCCCTCATCCAACAAAAATTATTCATGACTAGACAATTGTTTTTTTCCTGCAAAAAACAAAACTAAAGTTAAAAGAAAAAAGAAAACTTTATTTGAAGAAATTGGGTATCTTCTTGCTCTTTTGGTTATACTTAATTTATGACATTCAGAAAAGAATATGCCCAATAAAATAAAATAAAATATTACTCATGATCAAGATGGGTAGAATTGATGCAGCATAACCAACATTAGTAGGTTAGGAAGACTTAAAATATTGCATTTGGGGCTGAATTGAAGTGGTTATTTTTTCAACTTGTATGTTGGTTACCTCTTTTTCACAAATAACATTTGCGTATCTGTATTTTGAATCATTCACTTTTTCTGGCCACCTCAAGAGACCTGGATTTGTACATTACCTCTCATTTTTCTTTCCCCAACTTGTCAAAATTTTAATATTTCAGTGTTCTTATATGCTTCCAATCTTAGGAACTGTAGTAATAAGAGTTGAAAGTTGGCTTTTGGGGGGAATGGAAAATGCCAATGTTTTCAGGTGATCAAATTCTGCATGTTTCAGTACATTTTGTACATACATAGTTAACTTTTTTGTATGATGCAAAATATTGAATGAGACATATCAATTCCTTCATAGCTATCACCTTTATTGGGGGTACTGAGTATATAGCTGCCTAACACAAAGCAAACAATAGAGAAGGGGCGTTGTCTTACCTGAACGCCTTTTCTCAGTACGGAGATGGAGAATTCACATATGGGTTTTCATTGGATGCCTGCTCTTGAGACCAAGTAGTCAAACTTGACACGCCCCCTCTTGCTGATCCAGTCTTTAACGAGGGCGAAGTGACTGAAGATGGACAAGGTGTTGGCTCTCAGACCCCTACAATAGCCTGTCTGACCTCAAGGGGTGGGTGTGAATTCTCCATCTCCGTACTGAGAAAAGGCGTTCAGGTAAGACAACGCCCCTTCTCCAGTACGGGAGATGGAGAATTCACATATGGGACATACCCAAGCTCCACAGTCCCAATGGGTGGGAAACATATGAGCCCTAATTAGAGTCTCCAGCAACCACCTGCTGAAGAACCCTTCTTCCAAAGGAAGCATCTGCCGCAGCAAAACAGTCAATTTTGTAATGACGTACAAACGGGGAAGGCGACGACCAAGTCGCAGCCCTACAAATCTCGTCAATGGACGCCTGGGTGGACCATGCCGCCGATGTCGCAGCGCTACGAGTGGAATGCGCAGTAATACGCCTAGGAGCTGGCAGGGATGAGGACTGGTACGCCTCCGCAATACAGGCCCTGATCCACCTGCCAATAGTACCCGAGGAAACCTTCTGGCCCAAAGAAACCGGACGGTAGGAAACAAATAGGGCCTCTGATTTACGAAATGGCTCTGTACGTTTAATATAACGTCGCAACGCCCTACGGACGTCTAGCGTGTGCCACTGCCGCTCCAAGTCGTGGGAAGGATCGGGGCAAAAATTGGGCAAAATGACTTCCTGTGCCCTGTGGAAAAGCGAATTAACTTTGGGAACAAATGTGAGGTCTAGGCGAAGGACCACTCTATCGTTGTGAAAAATACAAAGGTCACTTCTGACCGATAAAGCGGCCAACTCAGAGATGCGTCTGGCCGACGTGATAGCTATCAAGAACGCAACCTTGAGAGATTCCTCAAT
>NW_015386388.1:1864245-1920782 GCF_001527695.2 Protobothrops mucrosquamatus | reverse complement strand
GAGCCCGAAGCACGAGCGGTAACTCCCAAGAAGGATATCTGTGCACCACGGGAGGTCTAGTGTTACAGGCGCCTTTAATAAAAGCCCGAATCCTGGGATGGTGTGCCAGAGGGACTGAATCTGCACAGGTAAGTAATGTGGACAAGGCAGCCACCTGTCTGCGTATGGTCGCAGGGGCGAGGCCTTTGTCCAGACCATCCAAAAGATAGTCCACTATCTGAGGGATAGAAAGGTTGCGTATATCCAGTTGACGACTCCGGCACCAAAGGCAAAAATTCTTCCAAGTAGAATCATAGATGCGATTGGTTGCCGGACGTCGGGAAGCTTGAATCATGGAAATGGCACGAGCAGAAAATAGTTCTTGGGCCATTATGCTGCGCTCAAGTGCCAAACGGTCAGTTGCAACCATTGGAGTTCCGGATGTTGAAGGGACCCCTGGTGCAACGACACCCGGTGAGGGGGAATCTGCCACGGAGGACATATGGAAAGTGTCATCAAGTCGGCAAACCACGGCCTCTGAGGCCAATACGGTGCCACCAGGATCACCTCCGCCCGTTCCCAAAGGATCTTGCGTATGGTCGCCAGTAAGAGAAGTAACGGAGGGAAGGCGTAAAGAAGGCCCTGTGGCCATGGACTCCTCAGGGCGTCCGTACCCTCCGCTCCTGGAAGGAGATAGCGGGAATAGTACCTGGGAAGTTGAGTGTTGCTTGCTGATGCAAACAGGTCGAGGACCGGCCGCCCGAAGCGGTGAGATACTTCGGAGAACAGGTCCGGGTGTAGTCCCCACTCCGAGGGGTCCACTGTGGCGCGACTCAGCAGGTCTGCTTGTTGGTTGTTGACCCCTGAGATGTGCTCGGCCTTGATGGAGGCTAGGTTGAGCTCCGCCCAGGAAATCAGGAGTCGTGCCTCGGACATCAATGACCTGGATCTGGTGCCCCCCTGACGGTTGACATGTGCTTTGGACGCCACGTTGTCCGTGAGGACCAGGACGTGACGACCTTTGATCGTGTGCCTGAATTGGCATAGAGCCAGGTGTATGGCCCTGAGCTCCAACCAATTTATGTTGTGTCTCAAGTCTGCGCGTGACCAGCGGCCTTGCGCAAACTGAGACTGTAGATGGGCCCCCCATCCGAACAGACTGGCGTCCGTAGTGATGGTGATGCGGTCCGGTTCCTTGAAGGGAGACCCCTTGTTTATAGCCCGCGAGAACCACCAGTGGAGTGCTTTGCGGACGTGAACCGGAACCCTGACCTGAATACTGGATGCACTGGTGTTTGTGCGCTGGAATGGAAGTAGGAACCACTGTAGGTCCCGCAAGTGCAGTCTGGCCCAGGGAACAATGGCTATGCAGGAGACCATCTTTCCTAAAAGTTGAGATAGTAGGAGTAACGGGACAGAATGTTCCTTGTACACCCGGCGAGCCAGGTCCCTGAGGCTGACCACTCGCTCCTGGGAGAGATAGACCATGCAATTGGAGGTGTCTATCACGGCCCCCAGGTGCAAGAGTCTGGACGCGGGAACCGTCTGGCTCTTTTGAAAATTGACCGAGAAGCCATGTAGTTGAAGTACCTGGATGGTGTAATTCACATCCCTCTGAGCCGCCTGCAAGGAGGACGCCTGAATCAGGATGTCGTCCAGGTAGCATTGGACGCGAATGGGAACCTTCCTCAACTGGGCTGCCAGGACTGCCAGGATTTTTGTGAATACCCTGGGAGCCGATGAAAGACCAAAGGGGAGGGCCCTGTACTGAAAGTGTTTGCCCTGATAACAGAACCTCAGGAACCGGCGGTGAGCTGGATGAATGGGGATGTGAAGATAAGCCTCTGTGAGGTCTATTGATGCTAAAAAAATCCCCTTGTCTGATCCCTCCTAGTATGGACTGGAGGGATTGCATCTTGAACCTTTTGTAGGTGATGTAATGGTTGAGATGCTTGAGGTCCAGGATAGCTCTCCACCCCCCTGAGGTCTTGGGTACCACAAAAAGGATTGAATAAAACCCTTTCCCTCTGTGGTCTATTGGAACCGGTTCTATTGCCTGAATTTCTAAAAGGTGGTGGATGGCCTCCTGCATAAGTTCCCGTTTCTGCGGATTTCTGGAAACGGAGCAAAGAATGAGTCGTTCTGGGGGTGTGGCTAGAAACTCCAGGGACAGACCGTGCTGGATGGATTGTAGCACCCAGTTGTCCGTGGAGGAAAGTTCCCACTGGTGGTGGAAGAAGTGAGCTAGCCGCCCCCCAATGGGAAGGGATGTGTGTGAGTCATTTGAACTTCCTAAATGGGCGTCCAGCCCCCACGAAATGGCCGTTTGCTTTGTCCCTGCTGTCTGGGCCTAAACCCGGTCCTATCGTAAGGGCGGTCGTATGGCCTCTCTCTGGGAATAAAAGAGCGGGAAGTCTGGGTGGTGGAGACTCCCGCAGGCTGCCGAAAGGACTGCCTACGAAAGTAGGGGGTGGGACGTTTGTCAGACTGCTTAATTATATGGGCCATGACCTTGCGTTTATCTTTGTTCTCGACCAGATAAGGAGCAAGGGATTCCCCAAACAAATTATTACCCAGGTAAGGTGCAGACGCAAGACTCCATTTAAGTCTGGTATCAGCCTGCCAATGCTTCAACCACAACATCCTCCTGGCCGTGATGTTAGAGGCCAAGGATCTAGAGGCAAAGACTGCAGACTGAAGGGAGGCGTCCGCAGCGTATTCAGTGGCCGCCACCATTTTACTCAGATCCTGATGAGTACGTAAATCTTCAGCAGGGACCCTGGCTTGGAGCTGACGCAACCAAAGAAGGGTGGTTCTGACAAAAAAGGATGTGCAGCTGGCCATTTTAATAGCCCAGGCCGCTGATTGGTGTGTCTTCCTGAATGTATGCTCCCATTTCTTATCGTCCGCTTTCAGCGCCTGTGTCAAGTCCCCAGCAACCGCCGTTTGAGATACCAATGGGGTCCAAGCCTCGTCTACCTTAGGAACCTCCAGCGCATCACTGAGATCAGTGGAGGGGCTGAATAACTTTCTGTCGGTCCCACTAACGGAAGGAAACGAGGCCGGTGAGGCCCATGGCTTCTTAATCCCTTTAAGGAAGATGGAAGGGCATGGAACATGGTGTTCGGTAGCCACTTTCTCAAAGAATATTGGTGAGGGTTGGTATCCAACGCCACTGGTGGTTGAGGGAATTGGTCAGACCCTAAGTTTGCAGTTGCTGTAGCCTTATGAAGAATTGACAGGAAATGAGCCGGATTAAAGAGACCCCCTGAAGTGGAAGGTTCAGGAGGGAGTTCCTCATCTTCTGAAAGTAGAAGATCCGGTTGTTCCCCACCTTGAGGGAAGGAAAAACCACTCACCGAAGAGTGTGCGGGAGACATAGGCTCCTGAATCATGGGAAATTCTGCGGGGATCTCGTAATGGGGCATTGCCGAGGTGGAAGCCCCCTGATCAGGTGATGGAGAGGGGCGCTGGGCTAAGGCTCTATCCACCACCTTGGAGAGCAAAGCCTCAAGGCGCGCATCAGCAAAGATATCTGCCACGTCCACCCCCCTGGAACCTGAAGCTGTGGGTGTAACTGTGGGCTCTAAAACAGTCCCAGAGGGAATTGTGGAGTGTTGAACCACAGTGGGGGGAGAACTTATGTTCACCGGGGTTCCCGGAACAGACCAAACTCCCTGGGCAGAAGGGGCTGGTCCTAAGGGCAGATCGACTTCAGTATCCTCCATCTGCCTTGACTCAAGCTCGGCTTGCCTCTGCGCTCTGGAGAACTCCTTCTCCAGAGCCTGGTGCCTACGGCTGGCTTGCTTCTCCGCCAGCCTAGAAGGCTTCGTGAGCACATGTTTAGTTTTTGCTTTTGCCTTGCCTGCCGTCCCCTGTCCAGAGGACGTAGTGCAGCCGTGACTGGAAGATGGAGTGGATTGAGGTAAAGAAGAGCATTCCATCCCAGTGGAGCAGTCTCAGATAAGCTGAGGTGACGCTCAGGCAGGCAAGAAGCTGGCGGAGGCGAAGTTGGAACAAACACAGAGGCTGTTCCCCTGACCACCCGACCAAAAAAATAAATTCTCTCTCTGGGCAATGGTCACGGCCCTTGAGTTAGGAACCGAAGGCACGGTTGGAACCACTCCTTGTGTTCCGCCCCGGAGGCCTTAGGTGGCCAGGCAATGTGCACCAGTGAAATAAAAAGGAAAGAGGGCCCAAAGAAATTAGGGACTGGCCAGATTCAAACAAAGGCCTAACCAACACAGAGTAGTTTGAAAAGGTGACTGAATTGCTAAAGATTCTTTGATAATAAAAATCCCCCCCCAGATGAGACCTGGGACAGGGTAACGAATAGAATGCTTCGTGAGGCCTAAAGAAGCTGCCACGTGGATTCAAAATGGCGGCCGTCAGTAACTAATTAATTAAATACCAGAACCGGATGGGAATACCAGCAGAGATAGAGAAACCTACAGCATCTGTTTTTAATTCTCAAACGGCCTTTGCCCAAGGTGTGCTGTGAATGAGAACTGAGGCTTGGAAAGAAGCGAGGCCTTTACAGCTCCTCGCCCCAAACGGAGGTTTCAAAATGGCGGCCGCAACGTGTTTCTCCCTGCCGAGAGGCTCCGCTGCCTCAAAGTCAATTATTAACTGCTGAATTCGATCGTAAGTGAGATCTGGGGGCCGTGCTGTTTATTACCCCCCGCGATTTCCCCTCGATCGCTAGAAACGTAAAAGAGCGATCCGGACTTCGTTGCCTTTTTCGGCAACCCAAAATGGCGCCCGCGATCGTTTCAGGCAGCCCCAAACGATCCGGATAAGGTAGCAACGCAAGTGAGCACTCCGTGAAGCAGGGAGAAGAAGAACAGCCGTTCTTTCCAAATCTCCTGTAACGGAGCTACTCTCTTCCCTCCCCAGAGCCCTGGGGAAGAATAAAGGGGATCCTTTCTAGGAATTCCTCCCCCCCCCCACTCCCTTACCGTCCCAGGGACAGGAATGGGAAAACACTGATCCCAGTGATAAAGAATTGAGTTAAAGGGAAATCAAATTATTGTTAGGAAATTGTTTTGGAAAAGGGAGAATTCACAATAGGTTCTAACCTGCAATTAACTGAGAGCCACGCCTGACACGTCGTCAAGAGCTGAGACCAAGTTAAAGACTGGATCAGCAAGAGGGGGCGTGTCAAGTTTGACTACTTGGTCTCAAAAGCAGGCATCCAATGAAAACCCATATGTGAATTCTCCATCTCCCCGTACTGGAGAACTTTTAAGAAAGCTATGATATTCTCTCCCAACACTATTATTACTATTACTATTATTACTATTGTTATTATTAATCATCGCACAGTCAGCCAGATGTTCAGACTGGATTTGGCATTTTTGTCTACCTATCGAGTCCTTACCAAGGACCTGGGATAGGCAGATGTGGATGTTTGAATTGATGGTATTACAGATATCGTCGCAAGCTATTCCTAGTAACGCTGCCTTTTGCAATTGACTGATGGCGAATTTGTCAATGCCAATAATGTCCAAGTGGTGCTCCAGTTTTGGGATTGCACCCAAAGGCGCCTATTACTATTGGTACTATCCTTGTTTGCATTTGCCACAGTCATTGTATTTCTATTTGTAGGTCTTTGTTATCTTCTCCAGTTCTTTCTCTTCTATTTTGCTGTCTCCAGCACTGCCACGTCCACTATCCAGACATTTTTTGTCTTTCTTATTGACAATTGTTAAGTTCGGGATGTTATGTGGCAGGTGCTTGTCTGTTTGAATTCTAAAGTCCCAGAGCAATTTAACATTTTCATTTTCTATGACTTTCTCTATTTTATGGTCCCACAGTTCTTGCTTGAAGGCAAATGATATTTCTTGCAAATCTTCCAATACACCATTGTTGCTACTTTGTCATGCCACTGCTTGTAGTCAGTCTGTGCGGCCTTCTTGCAGCAGCTTACCAGGTGGTCCACTGTTTCTTCAGCTTCTTTGCATAGGCGGCGCTTACTGTCTGCTGCTATCTTCTCAATTTTGACTTTGTATGCATTCGTCCTTAAGGTTTAGTCTTGTGCAGCCAGAATTAGTCACTTGGTCTCTTCTCCAGCAAATGGAGGAATGTAGACTCCACGGATGGGTGTTATTTGTCCTCTAGCCCAATCAGACCAAAACAATCAAAGTAGCCACGCCCCTTCAGGGTCTGACCATGCCCCAGTTTCTTTTGGTCTCAGCCCTGACGAGACGTGGAAAAATCTGGCTCCCGATTTAGCTATAGAAACAGGTAGTAATTTCCATCTGTGGATTCTCACCTTCCTTGAGGGGGAGGGCACCTACCCTGTGCACATATTCTGGATTGATCGTTACGATCGCTGCCCTGTGCAGCACGACGATCGTCACCCCCCCCCCCGCTCCATTGCCAGCAATCCCTTTCAGATTTGCTTGCCTTCCTCATAGGGACAAACGGGCAAGCCGCTGGCCGCTTTTTTTCTATTTCTCAGATCTGCTTGCCTTCCTAATAGCAGTGATTTGGCAAGCTGCAGATCATTTCTTTCTCCCTCAGAACTTTCCCCTTTCGCGCGGCCGCCATTTTGGGCCTCCGCGCGATCACATCGCACAGTATAATTTAATTGAAGAAACGGGGAGGGCTTACCTTCCCTGTTACTCGTTCTTCCAAGGAAGCTGCCTTGCGGGGGAATAGGGACTCCTGTTTTACCCTAATTGGAGAAGAAAGAAGAAAAAAATTTAAATTGACTGCTTGGATCGTCGCGGCCGCCATTTTGGGCCTCCGCACGATCACAGCTTCTTCAGCAATCCTTTGGGGAAGCGAGGAGATCCTCCTCCCCATTCAATCCCTCTTCGTGAGAGGATTTACGGGGGTTTAGGGGCTCCTAGACCTCCCCGGGTTTAAAAAAAAATAATAATTAATTACTCAGATCGCCGCAGCCGCCATTTTGGGCGCCTGAGCGATTATACCTCATTATTGTGCATCGTACAGGGGTCTCCTTCCTTTTTACAGACACTCAGAGTCAGCCTTACGAGGGAATATAGGAGACCCTAATTTTCCCCTGTTGCAGTCTTTTGGCTTCTTTTCCCTCCACCTTTTTGGCAGAGGCCATCTTCAAGCAGCCCAGTGGCTGGGAGAGTCCTTCAGAAACCATTTATTTCTTCCATCTTTTCTGCCTGCTGGTCTTACTCAGATTCAATGGTTAATATTGGCTACTGCGACTTATTGCCTGTTCCGCTGTCTGCATCTGGTGGCTGGCCAGTTGCTGTCCTAAGGGCCGCCACTAAGTGAGGCACGAGGGTCCCCTATATAAATAATAATAATAATAATAATAATAATAATAATAATAATAATAATAATAATAATAATAAAAATTATTTAATTGATTATCATTAATCATAACATATATAAACCATCAATTCTTCATTGAGTGGGAACGGGACAGCTCCCTAGGGCTGAACACGGCTTATATCACGTGGTGTGACTCCGTGCTTGTCGGTGGGCCGGACCTCACAGACCCTCGTGCAGGCCTGTCCCATCTAGGTGGGCCGTAGCCTTGTCTCCTGCAGATCAGGACGGATCCAGGGATCTCCTGGTGAGCGCCTGTTATCTCCTTGTTAGTGTACTGCAGATCAGGACGGATCCAGGGATCTCCTGGTGAGCGCCTGTTGTCTCCTTGTTAGAGTGCTGCAGATCAGGATGGATCCAGGGATCTCCTGGTGAGCGCCTGTTATTTCCTTGTTAGTGTACTATGGCGGATAACACCGTTCCACAGGCTTCCACCTCGGGTGGAAATGTAAAACGCAAGTCGCCCAGCCAGGAAGCACCATCAAAAGCAAAGGCCAAGGTTAAACGAACCTCTAAGACGACAGAGAAGCAGGCGGACAGCAGACACAGAGCGTTAGAACGACAATTTTCCAGAGCACAACAACGCACAACGCAGGTGCAACCAATTCCCTCCTCCCTCCCCATTGCATCAACATCTGAGGGACTACGTCCTTCTCCACTTCCTAGAGCTTGGTCCCCGGAGCACACTCTCGAGCCATCTCCTGATTTCAGTAGGGATCATCTGTCACTATTTGACCAAGGTCTGAGGATGCAAATCCAGGACCCCGATCCGGGCCTATCCCATATAGCATGTGACAACCAAGGTGAGCCTTTTTTTGTGCCCCCCCTCAAGTTCCGTCAGCGTCATTCACCCCGACGGCGGCGGGGCCCCGGTCCCCGGGGCATACAGCTTTTACCGCCCAGCTTCAGGCTATGGTCTCACAGGCGGTGGCTCAAGCAATGGCATCTTCGGGGAGGACCCATCCGGTCCCAGGGACCTCTTACCCTTCCACATCTGGAGAAACCACACGTCCTAGGGATTATGAGCCCCAGATCCGGCTTCTCCACTGCAGTCTGAGGGAAGTGTGATCTCGGAATATTCCGAGCAGGTCCTGGAGGAGGGCCTGTGATCAGATGATGAGGTCGCACATACGGAGTCTACTCCTCTGATTGGGGTATTTAACCCGGCTCTATTTTCCTCCCTCTTGCGCAAGGCCTGCGTTACCAGGATGATTGAACCGGTGAAGCCCCAAACAACCGATCAGGACTCTGCACTGAGCTCTGATCCACTGTTCCAGAAGCCTGTCACAAAGAACCAACAGGTTCCTTGTCCCCCCATGTTTCTTCAATCTATTGAAGAACAATGGGGATTCCCTGGTACCTTCTCAGCTCTTGGGGGCATAGACGGTAAACTCCTGGATACGGTCCCTTCCCTCAATGAGGTTTTAGAGGTCCCAGGAGTGGATGAGGCTCTCTCCCCCATTCTATCGGACACCAAGATCCCAGGGGATATGTCTGAGGCCCTTAAGGCCGAGGACAAGAAATCTGAGATTTCCTTGCGCAGAACTCACCAGGCGCCGGCATTAGCAATAAAAGCTTCAACCTCTAATTCCTTCTTCGCCAGGATCTCATTGATTTGGCTCCGTGAGCTTCAGGCCAGGATTTCCCCAGATGACTTGAGGACACACCAGGATATCAATAAGCTGAAAGCTGTTCTGGAATATATGGCGGACGTGTCCCTGCAATCGGCCAATTATTCGGCCAGAGCCATAGCCTCCAATGTGGCTGCACGTAGGTTGTTTTGGTTAAAAAATTGGAGGGCTGACACTAAGCATAAATGGCGGGTAGCAGCTGCCCCATACCAGAGGGGTCGCCTCTTTGGCGAGGCACTCGCTCCTTATTTAACTGAAAACAAGGAGAAAAAGAAGGTACTTTCTCACCTTTCTAAAGGACGGGCAGACGTTTTACTCCGTACAATCGACGAACGTCATTTAGGGCTCACTCAGACCGAACTCCCTGGAGCGGGTATCGGCCCTTTCAATCAGGGCCGGACCACTCCTCAGACCGGTCCGGCTACAGGGACAGCCCAAAGCCACAATTCCAGGGCAAGCGAACTTTCCGTGGTAGGGGAGGTCGTCCCTCCCGAAAGACTAAGTGACTTGAGGCGGACTCCTCCCATCGGCGGAAGGCTGACACAATTCTTCCACAAATGGGAAAGTACCACCACAGACAGTGGGGTTTCACTACCATCAGAGACGGTCTCTCTCTCTAGAATTCCTAGCTCCTCCCCCACGGCGCTTCATAGCTTGCCCCCTATCACGGAATCCCGTGAAACGAGGTCTCATGAGAGAGGCCATTTAGCATTTGCTTACCATAGAAGCAATAGAACAGGTACCACCAGATTCATTCCTGTGTACCAAAAATTCAAGATGCAAACCCTCCATTCGATTCTAGGCAGCATTCGACCGGGGGATTTCCTCACATCCATAGACTTGTCAGAAGCTTACCTCCACATCCCCATAAATCCGGCTCACAGGCGATTTCTCAGATTCACTTATGCGAATCGCCATTATCAATACAAGGCCTTGCCATTCGGCCTGTCATCAGCCCCCAGGGCCTTTACAAAGATCCTGACAGTCCTTGCCGCACAACTGAGATTATCTCTTTCTTCCGTCACTATTCCGGCAGTTTGGAATATCTCATGGATGGGGTGGATAGGGGCTTAGCGCCCAACACTATCTGTAGGCAGGTAGCCGCGCTCTCTACGGTGTTCACTTGTGCTTACTCCACGCCGCTATCCCATCGCCCAGCGGTCCGATCCTTTATCAAGGGCGTAACCAATACCAGGCCTCCAGTGGTGCATCGGTATCCCTCCTAGGAGTTGCCTCGAGTCCTACAGGACCTTACAAGATCCCCTTTTGAACCTCTCGGGTCTTGTCCACTTCATCTTTTATCCTATAGAGTGGCTTTTCTGGTGGCAGTCACGTCGGCGAGGCATGTTTCCGAACTGGCTGCGCTCTCTGTTAGGGAGGACCTATGTACCTTCCACCAAGACAGAGTGGTTTTGAGATTAGATCCTTTATTCATTCCGAAGGTGAATTCACTATTTCACCGGGCCCAGGAAATTATATTGCCGGATTTTTGTCCAAATCCTTCTTGTACCCTTGAGCGCAAGTGGCACTCCTTGGATGTGCGCAGAGCACTGCGCCATTATCTTAAAAGAATGGCCCCCTTTCGCAAATCGGAGGCGCTGTTTGTGTCTCTCCGCCTAGGCTCCAAGGGACAGAAGGTTACCTTTTCTACGATCGCCAGGTGGATCAAGGCCTGTATAGCTCAGGCTTACCGGGTCTATTCCTTACCAGTCCCAGGTCGACTAACAGCCCACTCTACTCGTAGAGCTTCCACATCAGCGGCTTGGCAGACTCAGGCTACCATATCTGACATCTGTAGGGCAGCGACCTGGTCATCTCCCTCACCTTTCATTCGGCACTACAAGCTCGATAAGTTTGCATCTGCTGAGGCCGCGTTCGGCCGCCGGGTTTTGCAGCAGGTGGTTCAATTTAATGATGACACTTAACCGGCCTGCATCCCTCCCANACCATAAGGGCTTTGGTATGTCCCATCCGTGGAGTCTACATTCCTCCATTTGCTGGAGAAGGGGCGTTGTCTTACCTGAACGCCTTTTCTCAGCAAAGAGGAATGTAGAATCCACTCCCTCCCTATTCCGTTAGCAGTCAGGTCAGTGTCAATTTTTCGGGAGCCATCACGTCGTACAGAACAATCACTGGCTTCGCCCCTTTCGAAACTGGGGCATGGTCAGACCCTGAAGGGGCATGGCTACTTTGATTGTTTTGGTCTGATTGGGCTAGAGGACAAATAACACCCATCCATGGATTCTACATTCCTCTTTGCTGAGAAAAGGCGTTCAGGTAAGACAATGCCCCTTTCTTCAACTTTCCTGCTCTTAGCCATTGCCAGATCTTGTTATTATTTGCTTTCCCAGCTATTTTCTTTAATGTACTGGCCATTTAGTGCTTTGTCTTCCCATGCCTCTATTCTGTTCTTCATTTGATCTTTCTTGTAGGCCTGTTTGGTCTCTCCAGCAGTCAGTAAGCCTGCCTGATATACTAACTTCAGTGCATCTTCATCATTGTCCTTCAGATATTCTTCCAAAGCCATTTTTTCTTCTTCAACCATCTGATGTACTTGCAACATTCCACGCCCACCTATTTGCCTTGGTATATAGATAGAATCTGTCAATGTTATTGCATGGATGAAGGGCATGATTCATTGTCATTATTTTTCTGGTCTTCCTATCCATTGCTTTTAGTTCTGCGTGAGTCTAGTCCTCTATTCTAGCTGTGTATCTAACGACTGGAATTGCCCAGGTGTTGATTGCCTTCATGGTATTCCCTCCATTGAGTTTGGACTTTAAAATCTTCTTCACTCTCTTGATGTATTCACCTCTAATCTTTTTCTTGACTTCAGTGTGCTTGATGTTCTCAGCTTGAAGGATACCCAATTATTTGTTGCAAGTCATTACTAAAAGCCAACATGGGTTTGTCAAAAACAGATCATGCCAGTCAAACCTTATTGCATTCTTTGACCAAGTGACAAAATTAGTGGATCAGAGGAATGCTATGGATATAATTTATTTGGACTTCAGTAAGGCATTTGATAAAGTAGATCACAACTTACTACTCGATAAGATAGAAAAATGTGGGTTAGACAGCATCACCACCAGATGGATTCGTAGCTGGCTGACTGGCCGTACTCAGGGTATGGTCCTCAATGGAACTGCATCTACATGGAGGGAAGTGTGTAGTGGGGTTCCCTAGGGCTTTGTTCTAGGCCCAGTGCTCTTCAACATCATCAATGATTTGGATGAGGGGATAGATGGGGAACTCATCAAATTTGCGGATGACACCAAGCTGGCAGGAATAGCCAACACTCCAGAAGACAGGCTTAAGATACAGGAGGATCTGGACAGACTTGAATACTGGGCGCTATCTAACAAAATGAAATTCAATGATGAAAAAAGCAAGGTTCTACATTTAGGCAAGAAAAACCAAATGTACAGGTATAGTATAGGGGGTACCTTGCTCAATAGTAGTAACTGAGAGGGATCTCGGAGTCCTAGTGGACAATCACTTAAATATGAGCCAACAGTGTGCTGCAGCTGCCAAAAAAGCCAACACAGTGCTGGGCTGCAATAACAGAGGGATAGAATCAAGATCACATGAAGTATTAATACCACTTTACAATGCCTTAGTAAGGCTACACTTGGAATACTGCATCCAGTTTTGGTCACCAGGATGTAAAAATGATGCTGAGACTCTAGAAAGAGTACAGAGAAGAGCAACAAAGATGATTAGGGGACTTGGAGGCTAAAACATAAGGAACGGTTGCTGGAATTGGGTATGTCTAGTTTAATGAAGAGAAGGACGAGGGGTGACATGATAGCAGTGTTCCAATATCTCAGGGGCTGCCACAAAGAAGAGGGAGTCAAGCTATTCTCCAAGGCGCCTGAAGGCAGGACAAGAAGCAACAGATGGAAACTAATCAAGGAGAGAAGCAACTTAGAACTAAGGAGAAACTTCCTGACAGTTAGAACAATTAACCAGTGGAACAACCTGCCTCCAGAGGTAGTGAATGCTCCAACACTGGAAGTTTTTAAGAAGAGACTGGACGGCCATTTGTCTGAAATGGTATAGGGTTTCCTGCCTGAGCAGGGGGTTGGATCAGATGGCCTCCAAGGTCCCTTCCAACTTTTTTATTATTGTTATTGTTATTGTTATTATTATTTTCCTCATCCAGACTCTTAATGATATTTTCGTGGGGCATCTTGATTCCTTCAGTTTTCACTATTTTTCCTTATTTGATAGTAAGTGTGGCACGTTTGTCCAAGCCAAACTCCATTGCAATATCTTGGCTATATATATATATGGACAATGTTGAGCAGCAATTCTATTTCAGAAATTGTTTTCCAGATCATTCATGTAAAGGAGGTGTGATAGTCTGGCAGATATTTTTGATGTTTGATAGCCATGTCCTGAGTTATTCAGTATTGTTGACAGAGGAGACAGTGCAATAACAAATAGTAATGGTGGTAGTGATTCTCCAGCATGACGGATGGAGAATCCACAGATGGGTTGATCTTGTCTTCCTGCCCTAGAGACTAAGTCAATCAACCTTTGTCACGCCTCTTTTAGGCTAGGAATCCCCAGTCATGACTTAGTCTTCGCCCAAGAGAGACGTAGGAAAGCTTGGCTTTTAGTCTCTAGCACAAAGGCTCAGCATGGATCAGGTTGTACCTTTCTTTATTTTTCCTTCATCCCTCCACAGCGCTGAGAGCAGTGCGGCGTTAAACCACTCGGATCCGAACGGCTTTGGCAGGCTTCGGCTGAAGCTTTAAGCCCCTTCTGACTTTCGGTAGGATAGACAAACAGTGGTCGCCATTTTGGGCGCCGCGTGTGCCCTCCCTTCTAACAGGCCAATACCCTTTGCTGCCTGGATTAGGATCGGCGTTTTTCTTTGCAATTTTCCGGCAATTATTTGGCCACAACAACAACAAAGACCCAGGAATCTAGGTGACAGTAGTAGCGGCCGCCATTTTTGTAGGCCGCAAAACTCAACGCGGGCCAGGCAGAAGCGTCAATTGTTGAGTGCCGCTTACTCAGCTGACAGCTTGCCACGTAAAAATAACTGTCTAACTAAGTAACTGTCATTAACGCCAGTATTAGCTTCGGAAACAGTGTCAGCATTGTTTCAGTCTAAGCAACTTCAACACTCCAGGGCACGACTAGGTCCTCTTCAACGGCTTAGCTCCTGCACAAAGGCCTGCAACTCACAGAATTGTCTGCTTAAACGTGCACTGACTATATAAAGTGTGCTGGCCGTACCATTATATTGGTCTTGCCGCCACTAAAAGGTTTACCAGGGCACTAGCCGTGCCATTAACAGGTCTTGCTGCCATCAAGAGCATTGCATGTGCGCTGGCTGTACCATTAAGTTGGTCTTGCAGCCACTAACAACTATAAGTGTTCTGGCTATTGCCATTAAGTGGGTCCACCACCACTATCAGGATTGTGAGTGTGCCGGCTATTGCTGCCACCACCACTAGCCAGTACTTGGCCTCTTACTGCTGAGATCCCTCTCAGTCACACCACTGAGATATCTCTTAATTGCAATGGCAGACAACACTGTAGCTCAGACTTCCCAAAGTGCCTCCAGCAGTCCCTCCAGGCACAAAAAGTCCAAATCATCCAAACAGGAGGCTGCCGGGAAGCTCAAAGCCAAAGCCATCTCTGGCAAAAGATCATCTAAAGCTGCTGAAAAACTAGCAAGCAGAAGGTACCAGACATTGGAGAGACAATTCTCCAAAGTGGAAAAGTGACAAAACAAGGCAAGAACTGGGTAGGCCACCCCTGTTCCCATGGAGGCCTCGGTTTTTGGCCCTCAACATGCTCCTTCAACCTCGACGGCCCCAAATGCCTGGTCTCCGGAAGGAGAAACAGGTCAGTTTATTTTTCCCAGGGCAGAGCAGGTGTAGATGGTTCCTTCCAGTGAGGGGCCTGGCCTTCAGATCTCGGCGCCTACGATGATGGTTAGGCCTCTGAGTCCAGAGGCAACATTTACACCTACAGTGGCAGGGCTGCGTGCCTCAGAAGTTCAAGGGACATTATCATCGGAGCAACTGCAGGTCCTGATTTCTCAAGCCGTCGCCCAAGGTATAGCTTCAACACTATATCAAAGATCCAGACCTGAGTCAGTAATATCAGACGTTCCATCTTATCTTTCCCAAGTGGAAGCAACCACATACCAGGGGTCTATTTCCCCATCCCATTCCTCCAGGAGCAGAATTTCGTTTATAGAGGATTACGAACAGAGGTTGTCAGAGAATGAGGACTTATCCCCTGATCCCCCTCCCTTTGTAGACCTCTTTAATCCGGCTCTCTTTAAGTCCCTGCTCCATAAGGCCAGCACCACTGCTCAAATTGGCTCTGAAAGGCTTCTTCAGGCTGGGCCTTCCATTAGCCAGGGTACTACTAGCACGTTGTTTTCAGAGTTCACCTTTAACCAACAGCACATTCCCTGCTCCCACTTTTCCTTAATACAGTCCAAAGGCAATGGGGCATGCCTGGCACCTTCCCCTCTCTGGGGGGGACAGACAAGAAGCTGTTTAATGTGGACCCAGCACTATCAGAGGTGCTAGCTGTCCCTGCTGTAGACGAACCCTTAGCACCATTGTTCTTTTCCTCCACGATGTCGGGAGATATGGTGGAGGCCTTGAAGTCGGAGGACAAGAAAGTGGAATTACCTTCAGCAGGACCCATCAAGCCTCAGCATGGGCGGTAAGGGCAGCTACATCCACCTCCTTTTTCGCCAGAACCTCACTCCTCTGGCTTCGCCAGCTGCAGGCTAGGGTCCTGCCAGAAGAGGTACGGATGCACCACGATTTAAACAAATGAGTGGCTGCATCAGAATATATGGCGGATGCGTCGTTACACGCTGCCAGATTTTCCTCTCGAGCTCTAGTGTCTAAGGTCACTGCACGTAGACTTTTGTGGCTCAGACAGTGGCAAGCAGACGCTAGGTCCAAATGGCAGTTGGCTGCAGCCCCGTACAGAGGTGGCCAGTTATTTGGAGAGACCTTAAATCCTTATCTGGTTGAAAATGAGGATAAATGCAAGGTCATGTCCCATCTTGTTAGGAGGGTAGACAGGAAGGCTACCCCCTATGCCCGCAGACAGTCCTTTCACTCAGAAACGGGGTCGGAGTTTGATCAGTTCTCCCGTCCTTTTCCTCCCAGATCAGACCTTCAATTTGACAGATCTGATAATAGGGACAGACCTAGACAGCAATTTCAGGCCAAGTGGCCTTTTTGAGGCGTGGGAGGCCATCCTTTTAGACGGTCCAAGTGACAATGAGGGTGCCCCTCCCATAGGGGGCAGGTTTGCTCTCTTTGCACACAAATGGGAGGCCACCACTACAGATCTTTGGGTTCTCAACACCATCAGATTCGGCCTGACTCTAGAGTTCAACTCCACCCCCACCCCCCGAGGCTTTTCGTCTTTTGCCGATCATCCAAAAATCCGGTCAGAAGAAGCCTCATGAAAGAGGCCATTCGGCACCTCCTGGAGATCCAGGCCATAGAACCGGTACCGGCAGGGGAGAAGGGACGGGTTTTTTATTCCATTCTGTTCATTGTTCCGAAGGCCTCGGATGGGTGGAGGGCAATCCTAGATTTAAAGAAATTAAATATCCATTTGGCATACAAGAAGTTCAAGATGCAAACGCTCAAATCCATATTAGTAAGCATCAGAAAGGGGGACTTCCTGACGTCCGTTGACCTGACAGAGGCCTACTTACACATTCCCATCCTTCCCGGACACCAGAAATTCCTCAGGTTCTGCTACACACAGCACCATTTTCAATACAGAGCTGTACCATTCGGCCTGTCATCGTCCCCCAGAGCACTCACACAAAGGTCCTGGCAGCACTGGCCATGCATCTGAGGACCATTCCGTTGCGTGTCCTGTGCTATCTGGACGACATCCTCATTCAATCCTCAGTCCTATTGGCTCAGTCAGATCTGGCATTGTCCATCAAGACCCTCCAGGGCCACGGGTTTTCAGTAAACTTTCAGAAAAGCCAGATAGTTCCCTCCACCCGCCTCTTTCACCTGGGCACGGTGATAGATACAAGGAAGTGATAGATACAAGGAAGTGCGAGGTTTACCTGTCTCAGGAACATCGAGATAGCATCCGATCCCTAGTCACCTAGGTTCAGAGCCAGCTTGTTCATCTGGGAAGTGCACCTGCAATCCCAGTTGGCCCAGGGTCGATGGTCCCGATCAGATTTGAAGCACAACATAAACTGGTTGGAGCTCAGAGCTATACATCTGGCTCTACGCCACTTTCGCAACACAGTGGTAAGGCAACATGTTCTAGTCCTCACGGACAACGTGGCGGCGAAAGCCCATATCAACAGGCAAGGGGGTACCCACTCAAGGTCCCTCATGGCCGAGGCTCAATTATTGGGAACCTGGGCAGAGACCAACCTCTCATCCCTCAAGGCCGAGCACATCTCGGGAGAGACGAATCGGCAAGCGCATTTCTTGAGCAGGGCAATAGTGGACCACTCCGAGTGGTGCCTGCACTTGGCTCTCTTCACAGAGATATCGTAGAGGTTCGGTCATCCAGCGCTGGACTTGTTCGCTATCCCGGCGAATTCCCAGTTCCTGAGATTCTTCTCCCGGTTCTCGTCTCCAGGGGCGGAAAGGATAGATGCCCTACGGAGCTCATGGCCCAGGGAGCTCCTGTATGCATTCACTCCTCTCCCTCTGATCCAGACAGTTATCCGGAAGATACTGCAGGAAAGGGCAGAGGTGATAGTCGTTGCTCCGCACTGGCCAAGACGGCCGTGGTTTGCTGTCCTCGTAAGTATCTCGATCTCTTCTCCATGGAGGTTGTCTCAAGATCGAATCTCCCTCAGCCAGGGGGTTCTACAACACCCAGAGCCCCAGTGGCTCCAGCTAACCTCCTGGCATTTGAAAGGAGATTCCTAACAAAAGAGTCCTACTCATCAGACATGATTACCATGATTTAGGCTTCAAGAAGGCCGGCAACGAATAGAATTTATGATTCCACATGGAAGAATTTCTGTAACATGTGGGAAGCAACAGTTAGACCCAGCTATGATTACTATTCCAAGAATTTTTGACTATTTGCTGGAGGGACTTAAGAGGGGTTTAGCACCCAACACAATCCACAGATAAGTTGCTGCTCTGTCCACAGTGCTCACATATGGCAGCTCAGAGCCTTTGGCTCAACACCCCATGATATGTTCCTTTGTCAGGGGAGCAATCAACAGCAAACCGCCCGTGGTTCACAGATATCCCTTTTGGGGCCTGTCCAAGGTCTTACAGGCTCTCACCTTACCTCCATTTGAGCTTGTCAGAACCTCTACTCTACGGTTCTTGACACTCAAGGTTGCCTTCCTAGTAGCTGTCACATCGGCTAGACGCATCTCGGAATTGGCAGCACTCTAGGTTGAGAGGACTTACGTATTTTCCATACCGACAGGGTGGTCCTATGCTTAGACCTCTCCTTCATCCCCAAAATCAACTCATTGTTTCACAGGGCGCAAGAGCTTGTGCTGCCAGATTTTTGCCCTAAGCCGTCCTACGACTTGGAACATAAATGGCACACCTTGGACGTTCGTAGGGCCATATGTCATTATAATAATCAAACTGCCTCTTTTCGCAAATCTGAAGCCCTATTCGTCTCATTCCACTTCTCTTCACTGAGTCAGAAAGTGACTGCCTCTACTATCGCTAGATGTATTAAGGCTTACATAGCAGGAGCGTACCAGACATACTCCTTGCCAGTTCCAAGACGAATCACCACGCACTCCACTCGCGGCAACTTCTGTGGCGTGGGTGACACAGGCGTCAATTGAAGAGATATGCAAGGCAACGACTTGGCTGTCTCCTTCCCCATTTGTGAGGCATTATAAATTAGATAATTTTGCCTCAGCATAAGCTTCATTTGGTAGAGTTCTCCAAAGGGTAATGACAGATAGTGGGACACAGGCCCAGACTTCTTCCCGCCCATAGGGACAGTGAGGCTTTGGTATGTCCCATCCGTGGATTCTCCATTTGTCATGCTGGAGAAGGAGCGTTGTCTTACCTGAACTCCTTTTCTCAGCATGACGATAAAGAATCTACTCCCCCCCCTTGGATCCATCCTGTCCTGTGTCAGGGGACTTTGAGCCACCACCACATTATACATTCATCAGCCGCTGCGCCTTCGTCGTGACTGGGAATTCCTAGTCGGAGAAAGAGAGGCATGGCAAAGGTTGGTTGACTTAGTCTCTAGGGCAGAAAGGCAAGATCAACCCATTCGATCTGTGGATTCTCCATCATCATGCTGAGAAAAGGCGTTCAGGTAAGACAACGCCCCATTTATTTACTTAATTATTTATTTATTCTCTTCTTTCTTGGCCTCACTTTTTTCCTTCTCCTTTGCCTTGAAATTTTTCCTCTCCTTACTCTCCTCCTTCATCTGCCCCTCTTCTTCTCGGCATTTCTGTTGGCAATCTTGTTGATGGGGTTGTGTAGCGCAACCACCGAGCGGATCAGATGAGGCAGGGGGTGGGCAAGGGTGGCACCTCGCCCTGGCCTGTGCTGGCCATGCCAACCCCCTTCCCCCGGGGCTGACACTCTTAACTAGGGCTTATTTTGGGGGCAAGGCTTACATTAGGCGCAGGCTTAAAAATCAGGCTAAGGGCTTATTTTCGGGATAGGGCTTATTTTGGGGACAAATGGTAAAATCACACAGAAATCATTTGACTGTATTGCTTAGAAATGGAAATTACCATTGTATTTGTAACTCAAGGATTTACATGTAGTTTTTTTGGTATGGTGCACAGAGTATTGAGAAGATGGATAAACAAATGTTCAAAAGATTTTATAGAAAATAGAAATAGATATTTCAATCTATATGTGTAGAATTGGGTGGTGGTTTGGAATCATTCTTATGATAAAGCTGTGTTATGTATGGCAGCTTCCTCAAATTTACAGGCCTCCAGTGATTGAGAGTTTGACAATGAGAGTTGTCCCAAAATATTTGAAGGACTCCTGGCTGGTATGTAAAATTTTGAAAATTCGATATTTTCCATGGAAAGACACCTGGTCTTTGTTCAAAGGACAAATAATGCCGCTAGATCCAGAAGTAGGACCAGATGACTAATTGGGGTTCTTCCAATGATTAATATCTCAGTATTCTTTCATCTTTTCATTAATGCACAGTTCAGAACAGTTGTTTCTTTATATATATTAGCCCACTGTATTCTAAATTGCATACTACAGTTATTTTGCAGTTCTGGAATCAGCTAAGTTGGGCCAAACTAGTTGGGAAAGCACCTGACAGTTCAGTGAACCTATATAATGAGCATCTAATAGAACAGGGCTTTTCAACCTTTTCACCCATTGTACACTTTTAGGATATGGCAATATCCAAGTACCACCAGTCGCCTAGCAAGGTATCAAAAACATGATGACCAAAAAAAGAGGAAAAAAGTGATAAAGTACAGGTAGTCCTCGACTTACAACATTTCGCTTAGTGACTGTTTGAAGTTACAATGGCACTGAAAAAAGTGCCCCCCAAGCCACAGCCGAGCAAGACACCTGCCTGCCCACCCGGAGGCACTCTTCCTCCTGTCCGAGGTTTTCATTGTTGTGAGCATTTCTGTTGAGGATTGGCAGCGGGGGTGGGGTGGGGGTGTTTGGTTTTTATTCCCCCCGTCTGCTGGGTGGTTGCAGCAGGTTTTGGTCACTTCACATGACCCTGGGACACTGTGACCGTCATAAATATGAATCAGTTGCTACGCATCTGAATGTAAATCACAAGACCCTGGAGATGCTGCAACATTCCAGCTGATTGGCGCTTCTTCTGGGCTCAGCAGAAGTGTCAGGATCAGTGCCGAGCTCCAGCTGGAGCCTGGCACTGATCCTGGCGCTTCCACTGAGCCCTGACAGCCCCGAAGAAGCGCCTATCAGTTGGAAAGCGGCACTGATCCTGGCGCTTCCGCTGAGCCCTGACAGCCTTGCAGCTCCAGCCATCTCTCGTTCAGGCTTGTGCGGTGCTGCCACCGGTTCAGCTCATTCCCCTCCCCCGCTACCATTTTTCTAAGATGGTCGCGTACCACCTGCCAGGTGCCAATGTACCACAGGTGGTACCCGTACCACTGGTTGAAAAGCCCTGTAATAGAACATGTGGAATGTAGGTATTTAAGCAAAAGGAATTCAAGCAGCGTGTTTCTCAAATGTATTGGTACACTTACTCAAAATTTTAAGCATGGTGTTTGTGGAAAGGTCTGTTTGAGTCATATAATAAAAATAATGTACATTAATTGTGAGGGACATTCTTCACTGACCATCGAATCTGTTTCAAGAAGATACCTGTGTTGATTGGCAGGGTCAGCATTAGAGATCACAGTTCAGCAGCTCTGTGGAACTACATATTCTACTTGCTGTTTCATCGTTTTGAAGCTTAGGAACTGATTTATTATGTTGCTCTCATTCCAACCCAGAGTGGAATATCCAGACAATTGCAGTAATAGGAAGGGTTTCTCAGTAGTACTTATTAAATGAAATGATACATTTTGCTGTTAGGTATAAATGCGCTAAACAATACTAGAAAATGTATACCCCAGAGTTATGCTGAGATGTCCAAATTCATTATTTTGAATTGGCAAAGATGGTAGAGATTTAATCGCCCATGGAGATGTTTTTTACTGCTTCTCAGGGAGTTCTGTAAAAGGCATATGTAGCATTCAGGCTTGTGTTGCTAATAAGATTAAAATTGAAAAGCTAATCAAAACATCTTATTCATCTAAATTGGGAACAGAAGAATTGGGACTACCAGAGTTGCTCCAAGCAGGGTTAGTCTAAAATATAGGCTCTAGGAATAGGTCAAAAATATTTTAATGATCTAAAAAAACTTCTCTCTTCATTACAGGCTGTATGTTCCTTTCTGCTGCAGTGGCTGAGCTGTTACATTAATTATGCAAAACATAAGATGGAGCTTTTTCTCCATTGCTGGCAATGGGGTGGGCGTGGTTTCCTGTTGACGCGGCCGGCCCAGAGGCCAGCCGGCAATTTGACACTCTTGCAGTAGAGCAGTGATGGCAAACCTTTTAGAGACCAAGTTCCCAAACTGCAACCCAAAAGCCACTTATTTATCGGCAGGTGCCAGGTGGGCATGGCCCACTGGATGGGCATGGCTGTGGTGGTCATGGCAGATTGGATGGGTATGGCCAAGGTGGGCGTGATCACCTCAATGTTGTTTGTGGGGAGGGACGCCTGTGGGGGCTGGGCAGGGTTGGGGGAGATCCAGGGGGTCTCTGGCAGATGGGGCGGTGGGCAGGAGGCTCGTGAGGCGAGGCAGGGTGGGGGTGCCATTGTCACAGGGCAAGATGAGGCAGGGGCTGGGGCGGCTGCTGCCTGACACCATCGGCCTCTGCACACAGGCCAGCGAGCGCATGGATGCTGGGATGCATCCAGCCATATGTGGGACCTCGGCAAGTTAGCGGGCGGCAATGGCGCTAGAGTATTTCTGGAAATGTGATTATATAGGAAACAAAGTTTCAATTTGGCTGGGAAGAAAAAAACTTCCATTGAGTCTGAAACTGGAAGCATTATAGACTTTAGACTGCTGGGGAGCATTTAGAAGAAGCACCAGCTTAAAGGTGCAATGCAGATTTTACTATCTGCAGAAGCAAAATTTTGGATGAGTCAATACTGATTTCTGTCTTTCTGGCAAAAAAGAAGATGAAAACATAAGCAGGAAAACTTCTGAAAGAGATGGAACATAAATAGAAAAAAATAACATAAGTTAAAGCAATATTAATATGCCTTGAAGTATAATAAAAAATATAACAATAATAGTAATATTAATAGTGATAAAATGCATCCTTGAAACTGTCTTCTTAGGTTAACTTTTTATTATCTGACATTGTCTAGATTTTTGGATTTAAAATCTTGTAAACTTCTACCTGGTATATAGTTAATTTGGAAATTGGCCCAGTATACTTGTAAGGGACTTTACATGATAATATAGAAACTTTATCTTGACTGTAATGAATTTTATCTCAGAGTATAGATTTATTTAGCCCAAGCTAAATGTGGATGTGAGGAATGGTTTTATTCTTAATTGGCAGTTGGAAAAAAAGTTTTTAAGGCAAAATGAGAAGCTTAAAATACAATGAGATCTGGATCTAGCCAGTACATAACCACATTTTGCAGCCAGATTATATCCTGGAGATACAAATCTCAAAATGGTTACTGTGCATTCAAGCATGGAATTCCAAGTTTCTTTCAATAACCCTGGAGGGTAGAAGGTGGGGAAGGCTAATTGATCTTACCCTTAAATGTGAGTAGGAAACAATAGGGTTTCATCTAGTGCTGCTGGAAATCCCTGGTGTTTTCATGGAGAGCCTATTTCTTAACTCCTGTTAGCTGTTCTTTTTTAGATTGGTGTGGTTGATGAAGCTTATCGTTTGGATAATGCTAGGTTTCTAAGTTGTAATGATCTGACAATATGGATTCCATCCAGGTTTGGAGAGGTGTGAGTTGGAGAATTGTTAATACTCTCAGAAAAGATATTTTTATAGTTGAGCTAATTTGGTGTAGTGGTAAAGGCAACAGGCTAGAAACTGAGAGACTGTAAGTTCTGGTCCTATCTTGGGCATGAAGCTAGCTGGGTGACTTTTAAGCCAGTCACTTCCCCTCAGTCATATAGGAAGGAGGCAATGGCAAACCACTTCTGAAAAAATCTTGTCAAGAAAATGGGCGTTGTCTTACCTGAACGCCTTTTCTCAGCATGTAGATGTAGCCTCCACCAATGGGTTATCAAAGCCTTCCTGCTCAGTTTAGACTAAGACCAAACTTAGGCCACGCCTCTCTTGGGCGGTCCTTTCCCAGTTTTGTCTTAGTCTAGGCTCAGTAGGACACATCTTGGATTAGCTCGTCTATTAAATTAATTCTTAGTTTGTTTTTTAGGATAAGATTGTTGGTTTTTTTCCTTTCTTCGTGTGTGTTTTTTTGTTTTATTTAATAGCATTTATTGGTAGATTGCAGACAGGCTTTCAACACTTTGGGGGTGCGTCCCTGGGGACTACAAGGACCCAATCTCCCTAGGAGCTTCGCCTGGAGGTTCAGGCTTTAGCTCCTACTGGCTGTTTGGTGCTGCGACGGGGGTTCCCTGAGCGCTCGGAACGGATTACTTTAGCTCAGCTCTTTGGCGCTGCGACGGGAGTTCCCCGAGCTCCCGGGAGCGAATCTTTAGACGCTCCTGAAGATAGCCATTCCAATCAGTGTGAGATCTACAGTTCTATAGTTTGGTAGTATTTTTTTAAAAGGCTTTCATAGAATAGAGTGGAAACCCTTGAGAGTTCTGTTGCTCCCTTCTGGGAAGAGTTTTTGAAGTATTTCTAGCAAGACTACTAGATTCTATAACAGTTCTTTTCCTAATGCCATCCCATCCATCTTGTAAATTTGTAAGATTCTTTTTTCTCACCATGTATATGTATAAATCTGAAGTAGTCTGTTGTTTTTCTGTGTCATATATGTGGGTGTATGCATAATTTTTGTCATGTTTATGTAGTGTATGTTCGAGGTGGTTACCCTTTGAGAGCCAAATGGAACAAAATTTCATTTTAATGTATGCTGATTAATGTACATTTAAAGTGACAATAAAGTTATTCTATTCTATTCTATTCAAAAATATGTTTGGTAGGCATAAAAAAACAGACAAAATACTGTGACTGTGAGATTGGCATAGATATGAAAATAACAGATTATCTACTAATGTAAATAGGTATTTAAAAGGTTTGATGGCTAAATCCCTGAAGTCTTATCTGACCATCCCCAAGGGAACGTAGTCAGTCTGACAAAATTCTTGTAACATAGGTGACTAATAATAAAGCTTCTGTTCGAGTCTATTCAAAAGTACTTTTGGTTGCTTGCATCTGAGAAATGGGGTTATAGATATTTGTAATTGCTTGGTAGAGGTACTGATATATATTCAGAGACTTTTTAGTACTAGCAGAAACTAACATATGTTCCAATCTGGCATTATTGGCATTTGATGATTGTGTAGCACTCCATCTGAACATTCTTAAATTCTTAATTGGCCAGCATACTAGAGCAGGGCTTTTCAACCTTTTCACCCATTGTACCACTTTTAGGATATGGCAATATCCGAGTACCACCAGTTGCCTAGCAAGGTGTCAAAAACATGATGACCAAAAAAAGAGGAAAAAAGTGATAAAGTACAGGTAGTCCTTGACTTACAACATTTCGCTTAGTGACTGTTTGAAGTTACAATGGCACTGAAAAAAGTGCCCCCCAAGCCACAGCCGAGCAAGACACCTGCCTGCCCACCCGGAGGCACTCTTCCTCCTGTCCGAGGTTTTCATTGTTGTGAGCATTTCTGTTGAGGATTGGCAGCGGGGGTGGGGTGGGGGTGTTTGGTTTTTATTCCCCCCGTCTGCTGGGTGGTTGCAGCAGGTTTTGGTCACTTCACATGACCCTGGGACACTGTGACCGTCATAAATATGAATCAGTTGCCACGCATCTGAATGTAAATCACAAGACCCTGGAGATGCTGCAACATTCCAGCTGATCGGCGCTTCTTCTGGGCTCAGCAGAAGCACCAGGATCAGCGCCGAGCTCCAGCTGGAGCCTGGCACTGATCCTGGCACTTCCACTGAGCCCTGACAGCCCCGAAGAAGCGCCTATCAGTTGGAAAGCGGCACTGATCCTGGCACTTCCGCTGAGCCCTGACAGCCTTGCAGCTCCAGCCATCTCTCGTTCAGGCTTGTGCGGTGCTGCCACCGGTTCAGCTCATTCCCCTTCCCCGCTACCACTTTTCTAAGATGGTCGCGTACCACCTGCCAGGTGCCAATGTACCACAGGTGGTACCCGTACCACTGGTTGAAAAGCCCTGTACTAGAGAATAAACATTTTTGCTTTTATACTTCTACTTGACTGAAATAGTACTTAAGACTATAGACCTTCTATCTTACAATCACATATTTTATAATCACATAATATTGTATGGCCATGTTCCTTATAATTGTATACAGTTCTGGGCATTTTAAGGCCAATACAGTCACTTGGCGATTACCCAACTGATACTTAAATTAACTCTTTTATCCTCTGAAAGACAGTCCCTGTTGCTATTGCCTTTGCCATTTCAACTAAGTTGTATATTGAATTTCAGTCACATACTAAAAGCTAGATTATCACTGCCACACCCCTACAGTAAGGTTTATTCCACATTAGAAAAAAAGGCACTGGCCAAAAACAATCACAATAAAAACTTTTGATGTTCACCTTCTCCACCTCCTTCAAGGAGTTAATTGCCTTTTAAAGATACAAAAAAGATGAAATGAAGAAATCAGTAACAAAATAAATAAAACATTGTCTTAACTAATGAGAGTAATACATTTAGATTTGTAGCTTTTAAATTTGGTAGCTGATTACCAAATCAACTCTGATGTTAATTCATGGGACAAATGAAGACTGATTTTATCAGTGAAAGACTATACCAATTCTGTTAGCTAAATGTAGGTTAAGTCAACTTTTTCTAATCTTGCTTTTTACAGTTGTATTGGACTATAAATCTCAGAAAGCTGGTATAAGGAGGACACTACTTTAAAGAAAGGATTTACTTTAAATTTAAAATGGATTAATGGAATCAAATTCAGAAAATGGATATAAAAAACAAAGTATTTCTGTGAATATTTACGTGTTAAATTTATTTGCCACCTATCTTGCTATGGGACTACTCTAAGGCAGCTTTAATAGAAGCAGTAAAGTGCACAATAGAAGTCAATATACAACAATCTGCCAATTGAAATCAATATACAAATATTCTTTTACAGGCAAGAATGGATTCATTGTATAATGACTTATATAATGTAGTAAAAATTTGAGGAAAATGCAAATGATAGATTCTCCAGCACAGGAGATGGAGAATCCACCAATGGGTTTTGACTGTGTTCCTGCCCAATCAGATCAAGTCAGCCAAACATGCTACGCCTGTCCTGGACTAGGGTGTCCCAATCTCGACTTGATCTTGCCCAGGACAGACGTGCAAGTTTGGCTCATAGGCACCGTAGATCTCCCATTGGTGGATTTTCCATTTACCTCAGTCTCCTGAGCAGCGCTGTAATCAGCACTGTTTCAGTCTTACTGCTCCATTCCCCAAAACACCCTTTCTCCCTTCCTGGATGAATGGAGGCTTCCGTTCCTCTCCTTCTCTCACAGGCACTAAGCCTCAAAGCTGAAGGAAGCTGCTTCCCCACAGTACGGAGGCTTACCCTTCTCTGTCTCCCTCGAACAGCACTGGGATCAGTGCTGCAGCTTCTTCTCTTCCTCCCAGTCTTCTGGGACTGACTTTTTAAGCCCTCTCCTTTTGTCGGAGCCTGCGGCTGCAGCCCCGTCAGCAAAATGTGTGCGCCAGCTGAGAATGGCCGTTTGAAGCTAGCGCACGTTTGGAGAGTGCTCAGATGGGCTCCCCTCGCGGTCAGGACTCAGCGGCTGCCCTCCGGGTGGTCGCTAACTCCTTTTTATCATCGGAGGACTCCTTAGAAGGGAGCTCAGGCCAGCTTCACCCCCAGCCCGTGCCATCCTTTCCAGCAACGTTTCCCCTCACGCGGCCGCCATTTTGTGGACCGCGTGGCTTTTCGGTTAGCTGGGCCAAGGGGCACACACGGAGGAGGGGGATCCCTCCTCCGATCTCCTTATCTTCCAATTTGGCTAGTTCTTCACTCTGGGGGGCGCAGGATCCGTTTATTCATAGATTACAAGGAACTGCCTCGGATCATGGCCGCCATTTTGGAAAGCAGTTAGGCCGCGTCCATTCTGGCCTACAGGCCTCAATACTTTCAGCCCTTTGTGGGCTGCAGACAAGAGGTTCTATACCAGTGGTTCTCAACCTTTTTAATGCCGCGACCCCAACCGGTCGTAAGTCGAGAACTAAACCGGTCGTAAGTTGAGGACTAAACCGGTCGTAAGTCGAGGACTACCCAACCGGTCGTAAGTCGAGGACTTTCCCTGCCCGGGAGCACCGCACATGCATGGTTCCGCCCCCTGCGCCGGCCGAGGCGTAGCTGGCAAGCGGAAGAGATGGAGCAGGCCGACCACCAGCTGGCCCAGCCCAAGGGAGGTAAGGCACCCGCCGGAAAAGGGGAAAAAATGGCAGACAAAAAAAATGGAGGACATCCTTGCTTGGCGACCCCCGTGAAATGGTCGATCGACCCCAAATGGGGTCCCGACCCACAGGTTGAGAACCACTGTTCTACACAAACTTGGGAGAGCCTCCAAGGATCAGTAACACTCCCCCATATTTTTCTTCCAAACTAAATAATAATGGTTATAAAATTACATATTGATTTCTCTTGTCAAGCTTCCTGTTAGGCCCATCTCAGGGTCTCGTTTAGGTGTTTCCATACCTGGTCACCTCATAGCGGGCAGTGACTACTGTGATAGCGCACAGGGGACTTTGCCATCCCACAGACCCGTCCACCGTATAAGCTGCGTTGCCATTCTTCAAGTAGCTGGCCTGGCAACACCATGTGGCTGTAGACAGACCGGTCACTCAAGCAGTACCGGCCTGGTGACTGTGGGGCAGGGCGACCAGTACCATCCCCTGCTCTTTATTTTTCCCTTCCCGCCTACGCCGCACCAAAGAAACCAGGGGTACCCTCTCGTGCACCTGAGTTTATTCCACCAGGAGGGAAGACACTACGGCTCCACTGAACAAGGATGCCTTACCTCCCTCCTTGGGCCGGAAGTGGCACAGATTCTCCAACCAGGAGACTGCAGGTAGGATTTTGGCCAAGGCCAGACCTGCGGGGAAGACCTCCAAAACGGCGGAGAAGCATGCCAGTAGGAGACACCAGGCTCTGGAGAAGGAATTCTCCAAAGCGTAAAAACAGGCCAGGGTGGAGGCCGAACAGGCCGAGATTCCTTCCTTTGAGTTACCCCTGGGCCCTTCCTCCTCTTCCCAGGGGGTCTGGTCACCAGGAGAATTCCTCATCTCTCCTGTTCCGCCCGGACCAGATCGCGATACTTCCATCTCTCAACCTCCTGCTCCACGGGTCCAGCGCCTGGCTCCAGAAGCAACCTTCACTCCCACGGCGGCTGGACTCAGGACAGCCGAACCGGTCACCTTTCCCCCTGAGGACCACCTTCAAGCGCTAATTGCTCAGGCGGTAGATCGGGCTCTCGAGGCCAAGTCACAGATACCTGGGGCCGAGTCGGTTATTTCTCTCCCGATTCCCCAATCGGCTAGCGCTGCATATCACGTGCCTTCCTCCCCGTCCCAGGCATCATATAGCAGGGCTTCATCTCCGCAGGAGTATGATCAGGAGCTAGAGGTCCCAGGGTCGGACGAGGACGATCCTTCCCCAGAACCGCCATCCTTTGGCGGCCTTTTTAACCCTTCTCTCTTTCTACCCCTACTCCGCAAAGCCAGTTCCACAGCTCACATCGGTTCCGATCGCTCGGCGCCAGCAACAACAACTGCACCAGATTCAGAGGCGGATCCGTTGTTCACTGAACCGGTAACAACACAGCACCATGTGCCTTGCCCGTCCCTTTTTCTCAATGTGGTCTGGAAACTGGGTTTCCCCAGGCACCTTTCCCCTCCCCAGCGGGAACAATAAAAAATTGTTCAGCATTGCCCAAGATTTAGCAGACGTGCTAGAGGTGCCCTCAGTGGACGAGCCCTTAGGTCCTCTGGTCTCCCCCACCGCCATATCAGGAGATATGTCTGAGGCACTGAAGGCGGAGGATCAGAGATGGGAACTTACGTTCCGCAGAACCGATCAAGCTGCGGCTTGGGCTATTAGGGCAACCACCTCAGCATCCTTTTTCACCAGGTCCTCTCTCCTTTGGCTCCAGCAGCTCCAGGCTAGGATCCCACCGGAGATGTTCGCACACATCAGGACCTGAGCAAGCTAGTAGCGGCGACGGAATACACTTCCGATGCAACTCTACACGCAGCCAGGTTTTCTTCCAGGGCCTTGGCATCTAACGTGACAGCACGTCGAATGCTCTGGTTAAAACACTGGCATGCTGATGCTAAGACTAAATGGCGCCTGTCAGCAGCTCCGTACAGGGAGGCAAGCTATTTGGGGAGGCCTTAGCATCGTACCTGTTAGAAATCAAACGTAAGGTACTTAACCAGCTTATCAAACGCGCTGACAAACGGGCCATCCCTTACACCCGGAGACAGTCCTTTCGGTCAGGAGCTAGCCCCAACTATTCCCAACCCAACCGTCCCTTCCAGGCCAGGCGGGACCGCTCGTATGACAGGACGGCTCCCAGACCCAGGCAGCTATTTCAGGGCAAACAGCCCTCTCGAGGGGGCGGACGCCCATTCCGACGGTCTAAGTGCCTCTCAGGTGGTCCCTCCCATAGGGGGCAGGTTGTCCCTCTTTGCCCACCAGTGGGAGGCCATCACCATGGATGCCTGGGTCCTAAACACCATTCACCACGGCCTGTCCCTGGAATTCGCTTCCAGCCCTCCGGGGCGTTTCATATCTTGCCCCCAGTCAAAAAAATTCCACAAAGAAGCGATTCATGCAAGAGACTATTCGTCACCTCTTGAACATAAGAGCCATAGAGCCGGTGCCAGAAGGCCAGAGAGGTCGGGGATTTTACTCCATCCTCTTTGTCGTCTCCAAGGCCTCGGGGGGATGGAGGGCGATCCTAGATGTAAAAGGATTGAATTATCAGCTCTGAACTCCTATTCTTAATCAGCAATGCCAGGGATCAAGCATAATAGAATTTGGATTTTGAAAATATCTATAGAATCCATACAAGACTGACTCTTTTACTCTGGAGCTATCAAATTCTTAGGTATTAGAATTTGATGATTTTTTTAGGATATTGAAAAAATCCTGGAAGAAAGCAACCTATATCTATGTATTCCGGAAAACGTGAAGAGAGATTCATACTTGCTCAGCTGGAAAGAATGTTGGCTGAGGGCAATAGGAGTTGTAGTTCAGCTCTATGTTATGCTCCGGATGGGATAGCTGATCTAAAGAGAGAATTTTAGAGAATGTCCTTGCTGTTAGTTTTATCTCTGTGTTTCATGTTACCCTTAGAGACATAAAGGAGAAAAACAAGAGTTTTCCAAACTAAAATAGAGTTTGGTAATCGCAACAAATTCAGTTAGAGTCTCTAAAGCAGTATTTGTCAGACTCAGCAACTTTAAGACATGTGGATTTCAGTTCCCAGAATCCCTCCTTCATTCTGTTGAGGAATTCTGGCAGTTGGAATCTTAAAATTGATGAGGTTGACAAACACTCCTCTAAAAATATCATTGAGTGAATGGGATTGCCCAATTTTGAAGAACATAAACGTAAGAAAAAAGACATCCTCAAAAGGGAGAATATGCAATATCACCATGCTTTTTAAAAATTCTATGTGATTTCTTGCAAACCTGGAATGATGAGCAAGAATAATGGCTGCAATTCATTTCTAGGGATAGACCATAGTACATAACCTCCATGACAGCTGCGACAAACCCAAGGGGCTAGTTTCTACTAACATGCCACTATGCTTAACTATTGCAGCTGTTGACTGCTGGATGGTCTATTGCAGGGCTTTTCAACCAGTGGTACGTGTACCATCTGTGGTACATTGGCACCTGGCAGGTGGTACGCGACCATCCTAGAAAAGTGGTAGCGGGGGAGGGGAATGAGCTGAACCGGTGGCAGCACTACACAAGCCTGAGCGGGAGATGGCTGGAGCTGCAGGGCTGTTAGGGCTCAGCGGAAGCGCCAGGATCAGCGCCAGGCTCAAACTGGAGCTCGGCGCTGATCCTGATGCTTCTGCTGAGCCCTGAAGAAGCACCAATCAGCTGGAATGTTGCAGCATCTCCAGGGTCTTGTGATTTACATTCAGATGCTTGGCAACTGATTCATATTTATGACGGTCACAGTGTCCCAGGGTCATGTGAAGTGACCAAAACCTGCTGCAACCACCCAGCAGACGGGGGGAATAAAAACCAAACACCCTCCCATCCCACCCCCACTGCCAATCCTCAACAGAAATGCTCACAACAATGAAAACCGCCGGGCGGGCAGGCAGTTGTCTTGCTCGGCTGTGCCTTGTGGGGCACTTTTTTCAGTGCCATTGTAACTTCGAACAGTCACTAAGCGAACTATTGTAAGTCGAGGACTACCTGTACTTTATCACTTTTTTCCTTTTTTGGGGGGGTCATCAAGTTTTTGACACCTTTCTAGGCGACTGGTGGTACTCGGATATTGCCATATCCTAAAAGTGGTACAATGGGTGAAAAGGTTGAAAAGCCCTGGTCTATTGCAACTTCTTCAGAGAGTTTAATGGCTGAGGCAGAATACCGAATGGAAATCAGCTACATAATATGCCGGTTTCCCAGCTGCCTTTTATTATAGGAACAGTATTTTCTCTCTTTCTAAAATGGCTCTCTGTCCATTTTTCTTCCTGAAGCCTTCCTGACCTCTGCTTCTGTTACTACCCTTAAAGAGAAAACATTACATGATCTTCATATCAGTAAATTACCCCCTCAGCACTAACAATTCAAGGATCTTTCATTTGACCTTTCCTTGTGATGGTGGCTGTTGTATCCTGTTCATCACTGCTGTCAGCTTTGGGGTGGGGCTGACATTGCAAATAGTTCTAAGAGTCTAGATAGAAGAAAACCATAATAGCTTTATTTATTTATTTAAAATTTAAAGGTACTCCAATAGCCAAAACTGTTTGAGTGCTTGGCAGTAAAACATATTAAAACGGGGCTTTTCAACCCTTTCACCGATTGTATCACTTTTAGGATATGGCAATATTAAAGTACCGCCAGTCGCCTAGCAAGGTGTCAAAAACTTGATGACCAAAAAGGAAAAAAGTGACTTAATAACAGTTCGCTCAGTGACTGTTTGAAGTTAGAACGGCACTGAAAAAAGTGACTTATGACCATTTTTCACACTTATGACTATTGCAGCATTCTCAGGGTCATGTGATTTATATTTGGATGCTTAGCAACTGATTCATATTTATGATGGTCACAGTGTCCTAGGGTCATGTGATCCCCTCTTGCAACCTTTTGACAAGCATAGTCAATGGGGAAACCAGATTCACTTAATAACCAGATTCACTTAATAACCATGTTACTAATTTAACAACTGCAGTGATTCACTTAACAAATGTGGCAAGAAAAGTAGTAAAACGGGGCAAAACTCATTTAACAAATTTTACTCCTCCGTTTATATCATCATCTCTCTCCCCCTTCTTTTATATACTCCCCCCTCCCCTCCTCCTTTTATATCAGGAGTGTCAAACTTGATTTCATTGAGGAGCCGCATCAGCATTGTGGTTACTGTTGGGGGGGTGGGATGTGTGTGGCCAGCTCAACATCACTCAGGTCGGGGGGTGCCTTTAGGGGGGATCTGGTGGAGAGGGTGGAACTGGGGTGGGTGCCCGGGCATGGTCCCCCGGAGGAACCTCTCCGTCCCTCTTGGGCTGTGCGGAGGGCTCCTGGATGGTGGTGCGGGCTGCCCAGAGCGCTGGGCAGCGGAGGGCAAGCGCTCAGCCCTCGAGCTCTTGGGGCACCAGGACTCTGCAGTCCAACCCAGTCCAGCCTCACTTCCCAGAGGGGGATCCCGGCTGGGCTTACCTTCTCCTCGAGGCTGCTGCTGTGCTCAGTCTCCTTGGCTCATTGTGGGTGCAGGAGGGCAAAGTGTGTGGGTCAGAGAGAGGCCCACTCCCTCTCCATGCGAGGAGACCCAGCTTTGTAACCAAATTATCCTTAGCGGTAGGATGGGAGACCACCAGGATAGGCCAGGAGCAGGGGGCAAGGGGATGGCGAAAAGGCTGCTGTTGGCCAAGTGCTAAGGCATCTCCTTCTCTTTTCCCTTTTTCCTCACTGCTTCTCTCACAAAAAACCTTATTTCTCTTTCTCACGCATACGTCTCTCCAAAAGCCTTCCCATTCTCACGCACATGTCTCTCCAAAAGCCTTTCTTCTCTTTCTCCTCTCTCTCTCATCGCTTCTCTGACAAAAGCCTTTTCTCTTCTGACTCTTCTCCCTCTCCTGCCAAAACTGCCTCCTTTTATAGTCTCTCCTGTCTCGCTCCCTCTCCTCCTTTCTCTTCTGGGTGAGCTGGAAGTGCCGATTTTGGGGCCTTTGTCGCAGTCCTACAGCTCCTGAGGACTCCCTCATGGCAAGTCCTGCGCTTCGCCGCTTTAGCTCGTTCCCTCCTCCGCTACACTTGGCTAGGCTGGGTAGGGTCACGTACCACCTGCCAGATGCCAATGTACCACCAGTGGTACATGACCCTGCCCAGTTGAAAAGTCCTGTATTAAAACATACAAAGTGAATAAAAACATTTACAATAAAATAAAATGCAAAATGAAAACATTGTACAAACTAGGCAATGGCAAGACAGAATGCATGCAAAAATAAAAGCCTGAAAAAAAGATCTTCACATGGCATCAAAGTGGGCATAGTTAAGCTTCTTTGTGAATCTCCAGGTGTGTGCGAGTAATCTCAATTTACGACCATAATTGAGTCTGGAATTACGGTTGTGAGTTGTGCCGGTCACTAAGTGGCCTTTTTGCTGTAGTCATTAAGTGAATCACCGTGGGGTTTAAGCAAGTCCATTGCCTGCAATGGTCATTTTTTTCCCAGAAACAGGAAGTAAACATTGGCTTCCCCAAAAATCATTACAAACCACAATCATGTGATCACAATGAAAGATGGCAAACATAACAATCCAAGGAGTCTCACTTATCCCCCTCACCAAAGGCCATAAATGTGGGCTGGTTGCCAAACACAAGCACGTGACTGTGAGGTATGTGTGCAGTCATATGAACTTCAAATCCAGGTCACAAGTAGCCCTGAGGAGGTCTGTCGTAACTGAATGGTCACCAAATGACTAGTTGTAAGTCATGGACTATATGTATTATAAATATTTCACTAAAGGTCCTTCTTGATTAAGGATGAAGTGGTATTTCTAGAATAGGTTAATGAATTTGAAGAGTATACCTTTCCATTGATTTTTATTTTATTTGTTCTTCTACAGTAGTTTGCATTTGGAAATTATAGAGTGACCCTCTATATGCTGTATGCTGTATTCTTCCTCCCCCTTTGTTGGAGGCTGGTAATACCAACTCTGGGAAGAGGTTAATAGAGTTGGGAGGGATTTATATTGTAACTCAGTTTAGTACTCAGCCAGTTGCCTCTTGAGATATTTCAAACATTTTAAATTTTGAAGAGAGGTTTCTTCCTTTTGCTGGGCAAATAAAAGCTTGAACAATGGCTCCTACTATCTATATTAATGCAAGTGAAAGCTTGTACCACTTTTTTAAGTGGAAAAAGGGAAGAACTAATTTGGATGTATAAATAAATATGCAATATTTGAGATCTTTATTTGCCCCTCTTTCAAATATTAATATTTTTTTAAAATAATATTGATTGGGTTTCTCATGTTGTAGTTGTTCAGAATTGCTGTGGAGGCCTGGCTCTTTACCCAGACTTTTGCTGAGAGTGAGACTCTTATTTAAATGTTTATTATGATTATTATATTTGCCATCTTTCCTTGTTTTTATTGCAATTTCTTTGTTTGATTGATGTGAGCCTCCAAAAATTATTGAAAGTTGGGAGGTATACATGTTTAATGAATTATTAATTTTGTAATCAAGGAGGAAAACACATTTGTATTTAATTTGTTAGTATTTAAGAATGTTAGCAGTACAAGGCAGAATGAAAAGTACAGCGGGTAGGGTAAATTTTTCACCATCCTTTCATAGTTAGAAAGAGAATTCCTTTTGTTCACATGTTAAGCTCTTTTGTGCTGTATAAATAATACTGGAAAACTGGAATTTTAGGAACTTCATACCAAAGCATGGGACTTAAAAACATTTTTTCCAGATTGGAACATGGATATGGAATAGTACATGCTTATATTCTGCTGTGGTAAATTATGCAACATGGAAATCTGAAGATTACAATCACAGGTTTGAAGGAATTGTGGGGAAATAAATACAGCATTACACTTATCTGGAAGTTTATTTTTTAATATCAGAATGACTCATTGCCTCAGATGCTCCATTGAGAAGTTAAGCTTGTCATACAGTGTTCTTTAATTATACTGTAAATATAAGAGATGTGTGTATTGTATATATGTTCCATAGTGTTCAGTTCATACATACATACATACATACATACATACATACATACATACATACATACATACATACAATTTATGTAGGCACCTGTCTCAAACAAGTGACGCTGGACAGTAGACAATCATAAAATCAATTAAAATCAAATCAGACCCAATACCTTTTATTTATATTTGCCTTATATCCCAGAATCCCAAGCCACCATGAATAAAATGGAAGAACCCTAACCTGGATAACACCTGGCAGTATCCAAAATTGTTTATTGGATATTTTGCATTGTATAGCTAAGGCTAAATCCAGTAAGTGCTTGTAAATAACAATGGCACTTGCTGTGCATCTTGAAAGTCCTTTTGTTTCTTCTTTGTTCTTTAGTTGTTCAGTTTTAGCATGAATCCTGGGGGGTTCTGTAGTATCTGATTTTATAATTATAACTTTTTGCCTTACTTAGGCTTCGCTGAATATTGCAGACAATTTTCAAGCAGAGATTCCACAGAATTGGCCCTTCCCTTCTTCATTAGTTATCTCTGATTGAAAGGATGCATTTTATTTGTTTCTTTGCCTAATTGTTGTAATTTTTGTTTTGCGATACATTTGAGGTTAGCTTATATACCAAGACCACTTCAGGATTTTTCAGTAAGTTTCAAATATTAAACAATTATTTAGCGTTAGATTTAGGTTTAGAAATAGAAATAATTGAATTCATTACAAGGCCCATGTTTCTGAAGTTCATTGACTATTCAGTCATTGGGGATTGTACTTTAGAAATTGATACTGACAACTCGGCACTGTTGGTTCAACATCCGTTGATACACTCCTTTATCAAGGGCGCCACCAACACCAAGCCCCCCGTGATCCATAGGTATCCCTCTTGAGAGTTGCCACGGGTTCTACAGGCCCTCACCAAGCCACCCTTTGAGCCTATCAGAACCTGTGCCCTGCGGTCCTTGTCCCTCAAGGTCGCCTTCCTGGTTGCGATCACATCAGCCAGGCGGATTTCTGAGCTGGCAACGCTTTCTATTAGGAATGACCTATGCATTTTTCATCGGGACCGAGTGGTCCTTCATTTGGACCCTACCTTTATTCCCAAGGTCAACACCCTGTTTCGTAGGGCTCAGGAAAACATACTGTCAGACTTTTGCTTTGATCCGTCTCATGACTTGGAACGGCAATGGCATGCAGGGCGTTGCGCTACTATATCAAGTAAACGGCGGCCTTCCGCAAGTCTGAAGCCCTCTTCATTTCCTTCCACCATTCCTCTCTGGGGCAGAAGGTGTCTGCCTCGACCATAGGCAGGTGGATCAGGGCCTGCATTGCAGGGGCGTATCAGTCGCATTCCCTGGCGGTTCCAAGTCGTAGGACGGCGCATGCAACTCGCAGTGCGGTGACCTCTGCGGCATGGGCCACACAGGCATCCATCAAGGACATTTGTAGGGCAGCGACGTAGTCTTCGCCTTCCCCATTTGTGAGGCATTATAAACTGGACAGGTTCGCCTCTGCGGATGCCTCGTTTGGACGGAGGGTCCTCCAACAGGTGGTGCCTACGGACGAGACACCGGCCCTGACTGCTTCCCTCCCATAGGGACAGTGAGGCTTTGGTATGTCCCATTGGTGGATTCTCCATCTCCTATGCTGGAGAAGGGGCATTGTCTTACCTGAACGCCTTTTCTCAGCATGGAGATGGAGAATCCACTCCCACCCCTTAGGGCAGTGGTTCTCAACCTGTGGGTCGGGACCCCATTTGGGGTCAATTGACCATTTCATGGGGGTCGCCAAGTAAGGCTGTCCGCCATTTTTTTTGTCCGCCATTTTTTTCCCTTTTCCAGCGGGTGCCTTACCTCCCTTGGGCTGGGCCAGCTGGTGGTCGGCCTGCTCCGTCTCTGCCGCTTGCGGAACCATGCATGCGTGGCGCTCCCGGGCAGGGAAAGTCCTCAACTTACGACCGGTTGGGTAGTCCTTGACTTTCGACCGGTTTAGTCCTCGACTTACGACCGGTTTAGTCCTCGACTTACGACCGGTTGGGGTCGCAGCATTAAAAAGGTTGAGAACCACTGCCTTAGGGTCCATCAGGTCCAGTGTTAGGGATCTGGGAGCCAACACGTCGGACTGTCGTCATTAGCTTTCGCCCTCGTCGAGACTGGGTGTGTCCTGGTCCAGGACGGGCGTGGCAAGTTTGACTGACTTGATCTAATGGGCAGGAAGACAGAGCAAGCCCATTGGTGGATTCTCCATCTCCATGCTGAGAAAAGGCGTTCAGGTAAGACAACTCCCCTTTTATTGGAGGTTTGAGATATTAAATGGGCCAGCATTGTCAAACTTCTCAGTTATGCTTGGAATTGTCTTTTGTGAGGTTGGCCCCTTCTGTCCAAATGGAGAAAGGAACAACTGCCTGCTTCCCTGAAAATAGTACTGGCTGTCCTATCAGGTTTAAAGAAAGTTGAGTGACTTATTCTATGCAATAGTTCTTACATCTTATACATTTTCCAAGCAGTGGAAAAAAGCTAGAATTTTGCAACTGAATGCTCCTATTTAAGCTTTAAAGTGCCAGTGTGATATTACAGGGATAATTGAAGGCATCTTTTATTGCGTGGCAGCAATTTTTGCATGACTGAATAGTTAGGTGGCTGGTTGTCTCTAGTGCTCTATTTCATTATCATGATTTTCATTCAGATTTGTCAAGATAAATCCTTTGTGTATAGGATATTCTTTCTTAGGAATGTGAAGCTGAAATTCAGATCATTTGGAGAATATCAGGTGGCCTGTAGCTGATCTAACAAACCACTGCAAATCCTCCCAAGTGCTCAGGTAAAGTAGCTGAGTTGAATACCCTTGACTCAACAAGATAGAGCAGAGATCCCCAACCTTTTGGGCACCAGGGACTGGTTCTGTAAAGAGAGGTTTTTCCACGGACCAGAGGGTGCCTGGTTTTGTGTGCTGCCTGCATCTCGTGGGATGGGGCTTTGCTTATTTGGGTGGACCGGTTGCTGGCATGCTGCGGCCCAGTACTGGTCCACAGACTGAGGGTTGGTGATCCCTGAGATAGTTTAAAAAATGTAAATATCTTCTTTGGATGTTAGATTACATGAGCTTCCCGTGAGCTTTAAACACAAAATATTCCAGTAGACCTGGGGACTTAAGGACCAAGCTGCCTGAAATAGTTTAAACAAGTGTGTTTAACCTAACTATTTTTATGTAGGGGAAAAAGCAGCATAGACTGCTTTTCAGTGTGGATCTAGACCCAATACTAGAAAAACCATCCCTTTTGAAGTCTCCCTAGGCTAGTATTATTTGTAAGAGAACTTTTGATGGACAGAAGTACTGTGAGAAGAGAGACCATTTCAGTCAAACCGTATTGTGCCGTTCGATTCAGATTGAAAACATGTTCCAGTCTGTGTTTTAGCTGCTAATTTTTCCTCCAAAATAAAAATGGCCAGCTTTTGAAATAAAATATTATAAATAACTTATTTAAATATCCCAGGAACAGAACTGCTTGGCACCATATTGGATACTCCATTTTTTTAGAGACTTCAGGTTATTTAGGGTAAGAGCAGATGAATTGAAAGATGTTCCCTGTAGATAAATGCAATGGCAGTTGGAACTGTCTTTTCTGCCACTTTATCTTCACTAGAACAAGCAAACAAGGTCTAAGCGAGAGCTTCACAGTTTACTGTAGTAAAGTTTTCAGTCCTTGGTAATTGCTGGAGGCAGAATATGGTATGGATGCCATATTCTATAGTATTATAGTGTTATAAATTGCTTTGCTTATACGTTTAAAAGTTAACAGTAATGTTTATTCAGAAGTAATTTAATCACAAGTCTTGTTCTGATTCCTTGTACTCATATCTCTTCACCTGATCATAATTTCTATACCCAACTATAAGAATAAAATGTTACAGGCAGGAGTATATAGAGTGGCAGCGTACAATATATGCAAATGCTGAGGAAGATGTGTCCTTTCTCCAAGTTATGTTGGAAAACATTCTTAGACCACAATATAGATGACCGTTATCACATGACAAGGAAAGTTAATTTGACTTGCTGGTACAATACAAGGGCAAGGAACTAATGACATTAATATTCTGAAAAGCGGACACTGTCCGCTGCAGCATTTTGTTGAGGCACCATTCTTTACGTTGACAGCTTATTTAGTTTAGTTACCATTTGAAGTTATAATGGCACTGAAAAAAATGACTTCTGGCCATTTTTCACACTTACAACTATTGCAGCATCTCCATGGTCATGTGATCAAAATTCAGAAGCTTAGCCATTACCTCATATTTATAATGATTGCAGTGTTCTGGGCCATGTGATAACCTTTTGCGACCTTCTGAGAAGTAAAGCCAATGGGGAAGCCGGGTCCACTTAACAACCATAATAATAATAATAATAATAATAATAATAGTAATAATAGTAATAATAGTAATAATAATATAAAGTTGGAAGAGAACTTGGAGGTCATCGAGTCCAACCCCCTGCTCAGGCAGGAACCCTACACCATTTCAGACAAATGGCTGTCCAGTCTCTTCTTAAAAACTTCCAGTGTTGGAGCATTCACCGCTTCTGGAGGCAGGTTGTTCCATTGGTTAATTGTTCTAACTGTCAGAAAATTTCTCCTTAACAACAAGCAAGAAAAATCGTAAAATGGGGCAAAAATCAATAACTGACTTGTTTAGCAACCAAAAAAATTTTTGTTTTTAAAAAAAGGTGCCGGAACTCACATATGTCATACAACCCTCCTTGCCTACCCTACAAGGTTCCATCCAAAAAAGGTGCCGGAGCTCCGTTCTGAGCGTTCTATGACAAAAAAAGCCCTGACTGTATATAAACTATGGCCCATGGGAAGGTAAGAACTAAATATAATAGCCTCCTCAGTCCCTATGGTGCATCCTCTGGCTTAATTTTCTTGCCACATAGTGTTTTTAACTCATGCTATAATAAATGTTTTATGAGAGTGTTAACAAGCACGTTGATAAGTGACCAAGAAACATTATACCCTTAGATTTCAAACAGCCTTTGACAAACTCCCTCAAAAACTATTTCTGAGAAGATTTAATTATCACGGGATAAAAAGACCAGGGTTTTTTGGTTTTTTAAAAAAACTGATAAAAAAGAAGAAGCTAGAAATAGAAATAAATGGGCATCTTTCAAACTGATAAATTTTCTGAAGGTCCCCAGTATCAATGTTTGTTTTTTATGTACGTATGTATGTATGTATGTATGTACACACACACACACACATATGTGGACCATGTTTGCTGATCATACCGGGATAATTCAGGATAATAAAATTTAAAAGGTTTTCTTGAAGTACAGATGGTCTTTGGGTTATGCCCACTTGTTCAGCAACCATTCAGACATACAGTGGCACTAAACAAGTGATAGTTAAGATAGTTAAGTATTTAGAGTTCTGGCCGTTGCAGTATCCCCACGGTCATGTGTTTGCAGTCATGATGTCATAGTGAGCGGTGATCATATGCCGTGCTCCCTGTTGGCTTCCCACAAAGTCAATGGGGAAGCTAGCAAGAACTCTGAAATCCCGGTCAAGTGAGTCCCCTTGCTTAATTGGCAACCAGGACTGCTGGAACTGTTTACAACTGCATTGCTTAATGATGGCAGTTCTGATCCAATTGCCATTTTAAACCGAGGACTTGACAATTGGGACTATAATTTTGGTTACTAAGCAATATTATTGTTAAGCAAGTTGTCACACGATCAGACCTGATTTATGACCATTTTACTATGGCCATCAAGTGAATCACCATGTTAAGTAAATCACATGGTCAGTAAGCAAATAATGTCATCATTAAGCAAATCCATCTTCTCCAATGGACTTTGCTTGTCAGCAGCTAGCTGGGAAAGTTGCAAATTGTGATCATATGACCCCCATAGCTGTATATGCAAGCTAATTGCCAAATGCCTACAATGTGATCATTTGACTGTGGAGATGGTGTAACAGGCATAACTTCAAGGATTACTTGAAGTTACTTTTTTCTAAAGCATGGTATATTAGACCTGTCTTAAACAAAATGATTGTTAGTCAATGACTACTTGCAGCTGTAATTCTCCAACGTTGATGAATGGACACCAATATGGCATATTTGGTTGATTTTAAACCAATATAATAATATATGTTGGCATAAAAATTCTACTCTTTATTAATACAGAGATTGATTAAGAAAGGGTCTTGGAAATGAAAATGTTAAGTTTCTGTAAAAGAAACACATTCCATACTTGGAATTATTAGCTGAAAATAGAATTGCCATTACAATATGTGCCCTGATGCAAATATATGATGAAACTCCACTTGGAGAATTGTTTATACTTTTGGTATTGCACCCTAAAAAATAAATTATAGGCCTAGAAAAGATGCTAGGAAGACCAAATTGATTGGTGGAGCAGTTCTACTACAAGAAAACACTGTGGCAATTAGGACTGTCTTAAAATGAGAAATTGTAAGGGGGGTTACATAAAATCCTGCAGAGCAAAGGCCACAGAGAAAATGGAAGAGTGCTAGATTTCATTTTGTCACATTGCTAGAATTTAAGTCATCTAACGAAATTATATGTGGGAAGATTTAAGACCAAGAAGAAATACTGTTTCACATAGTTTGTAATTGTTGCAGTGGTGGAAAATTTGGATAGTTGTAAACGAAGACTGGGCTGTAAATATTGTTGGTTTGTTTAAAACTTTTTTTTATTATTTGTAGAGTGCCCAGTTCTTAAACTTGACTTTGTTAAAAGCTGCCCAAAATATAAAAGAGCACACTGATAAGAAGAGCAAGAATACTAGAAAACAATTAAACATCACTATAACTTCTTGGGTCATGGACAGTATACCCTATATATGTCTGTTGTGGTGTGGAAGGGAGATAGATCCTCCATTTCAGGTTTGTGAATTTTCCAAATACAACAGCCATTAGAAAACAAGATGCTGAATTAGATTGCCTACTCCAGCCACTGTTTTATCCTTATGTTTTTTAAAGTTGCCATAAAATTCCTAATTGCAATTAATTAAAGTTTTTAATAGTAATTTCTATTATGAAAATTATCTCTGAAGATACAATAAAAACTTACTGTTTCTGCAGAAATTGTAAGAATGCTTTGTTCAAGCTGGCTTTAATGTCTGGAATGTATGACTGGTTGAACAGATGTGAGCAGCATATTTTTGTACATTCCACTTCTGTTATGAAAGCGCTTGCAATGGCCAGAATAAATTCAAAGCCCCAATAAATGTTTGTTAGACACTAGTTTTCTTCATTTATTGAAATTGTGAAAGGACTTGCAAGAAACCACACTCAGTATTGGAACTGGGCTGGATCTTAAGAGCCAAAGCAAATGTGCAGAGAAGATTATAGGAAATGGGGACAGTTACATTCATTTTTAATTTTTATTATTTATTAAAGGTTTATGCCACCCATCCCCCCTAAAAGGTGACTCTGGGCAGCATACAACATACATATTTGCTAAATAATAAACATTACTTTCTCAGGATAGCAGCATTTCTAAAGATTAGCAAGCTTTCTAATGTTGCTATTCTAAGTTTCTCTAGCATTTTGCACCTAAAGATTAGCAAGCTTGTATATGGCTTGTCCTTTCCAACAAAAAAATATTTATTTTTCACTAAAATAGCTCTTATTCCCAAATCAGTTGTCTTTCATAGCTGAAATAATACGAATATTCATCTAGAGGCCTTTACCATTTTATACAATCAACAGTGGTATCCTTATTTAACATACATATAACAAATACGTATGTTGTATGCCGCCCAGAGTCCCCTTGTAGGGGAGATGGGTGGCATAAAACTTCAATAAATAAATAATAATAAAAAAATAATGTCTGCATTGGGGAGGCAATGTGCATCGATTTTTGTATAGTTGTGGTTCCAGTGCATAAGAAAATAGATGGACAACTTAAATGGATAAATATTTATCTTCATTTATGGCTGGGAGGTCTGGCTGTTAAAATAGCAATTGTTTGGAAAGTACTAGGTTGGAAAAAGTGTGCTTTGGGTTGTCATCTAGGTTTTTCTGTATTCTTGATCCAGTTACAAATGTTTGTATTGGAAATAGAGGTCAGAATGGAATTTTATTAGCATAGCAGCCTTTATGCTGTCTCTTTATTTGACCTTATAGAGATTATTTGGGGATTTGTCTCAAGGGAGAAGTTGTTGTGTTCCAAATACTTTTATTATTATTTTTTGTATTCAAATTTTTATTAATTTTCAAATAAACAAACAAGTTACAAATATGGTATAGATTAATAAACAAAAGAGAAAACCCTTATATTATGTATCTATTCAGAGATGCTCAGCAGCCCCCCCGCCTGCGTCCACCCTCTCTTTCACCCTTCCTACCTACTTCCCTCCTCCTCTCTTCTCCTCCTACCTACACCTCTCTCCTCCTTCATCCTCTCAACTACCCTACACATCTCACCTCCTTCTTTTTCTTATCCTTTGGACGCAGTTTGGGGGCTCTAGCCGGGCATCTCATCTTCTTCAAATACATTATTTCACTATAGCATTCTAATATACCAAAATTTCCATTTACATCTTTAATCCCCTCCCCCCCCCTAGACTTCCCAGAACCGAATACAGGGTTATGCACATGTCATCCCAAATCTAAATAGAAATACCCAAACATAATGCAATCAAATATTAACATACTTTAACTCTAATAAAAAAAATTATCAACTTGACATAAATATAAAATATATATAATATAATAAATAAATAAATAAAAACAATATAAAATCTACTCAAAGGCTATATAATATTTGTTAACTTCGTACTTTCTCTGAATATAATCTATCCATCTTCTCCAAACCAAAATAATTTTTTCTTGAGATTGATCTGTCAAATATGCGGAAATCTTAGCCATTTCTGCAAAATACGACACCTTCATTCTCCAATCATCCATAGTGGGTAATACATTTTTCTTCCAGTTTTGAGCAACCAATAACCTTGCTGCCGTTATACAATACAACATCAGAATGATTTCTTTAGAATTTAAATCTTCCATAATACCCAAAAGAAATAATTGCGGTGTGAATTTTATCTTTCTCTTAAAAATCTGCTGGATATTCCACCAAATCTTAATCCAAAAAGCTTTTGTTCCAAATACTTTTAGATGGGACTTCCTATTCAGATTATTTCAGTTTGTTTTCCAGCTTGGCTTTAGATAAATAATGAAAATAAAAGATAAAACCCTGCCTGAGCATCCTTGATGGTAACTTTTGCTTGGAGATGCATGGGGAAAATATGTCTGTATAATCTCTAGGTGGTTTTGAGTGCTGTTGTCTGTGGTATTCTGGTTAGATGATCTAGTTTTTTTCCTGGAGGGCAGATTTGTGAAGCCTTTGCTTGGGTTGTGCTGTTCAACATAAATTATTGGCATTTCCCTCAGGAACCTTGAGAAATCACAGTTTGTATATATTTAGAATCATCAGCTCACAAAGATATGGTCTTTGAGCTTCTGATGGAAAACTAGAATATAATTCTAGCAAAGTAAATATTTCATTGTCATTATTCCATTCTTTTCTTATGTGTGATAGAAATATTTTGGTATCAATAAAGAACTGGATGTGGGTCTGTAAACTGAAGCTTAATCTAGGAGAGATGGAGGAACTGTTAGACTTTCTTTTAGATTTTTAAACCCCCCCCCTTTATATTATTTTTATAAACAACACAAGGCAGCAACCCTGCCCAATATCCCTCCTCCTCCCCTCCAATTTTCCCCACAACAGCAACCCTGTGAGACGAGTTGGATCGAGAGAGAGTGATTTTCCCAAAGTCATCCAGTTGGTTTTTGTGCCTAATTTTTAGTATTAAATTTGCCTAATGTGGGACTAGAACTCAGTTTTCTGGTTTCTAGATTGGTGCTACAAGAAACTGGCTGTCTGAAGAAAGATGTAGTGTATGGATATTTGTGTGTCTGTCTGTCATCTATCCATCCATCCATCTATCTCATCTGTTGGGGTTGCATTCAATATCTTCTAGATGAGATTGCACCCTCTAAAAATAAAGTACCCTCCTGTTTAAAATATGCTTATTCAGCTTTTTGTACTTGATAATTTCATCTTCGTGATGTGACTTTCTATCAGCTGCATTTATTTCTGGACAAGATAGTACAGTTACAATGATCTGTGCTTCAATAGCCTTTACATTATATTATTGTATCTTTTAAATATGGTTCCCTTTGAAGATTGCTTAGGAGCATCAGTATATTCAAATTACAGCTGCTAGGTGTTATGTGGTGAAAATCTTCCTTGCAGGTGTTTGAAGTGCATTCCAGAAAAAGTCCCGGTGCTTGTTCTTTTAAAAGATATGTACTGTTTAAGAGCATGTATAGAACAGTTTATGCCAGTGGGAGCTTCCTATATCCTTGATCTCCAGTTTTTTTCTGGCTGCTCTGTGATCCCAGTAGGTTGTAACTTTGAAGGAACTCTATGTAATTGTGCTGCCCTGTTGATGGAATGCTTTCCCAAAGGAGACATGTTTAGTATCTGCTGTGGTTGTGTGTGTGTGTCTGCGCATGTGTGCTTGGCTTGTTTTATTTTTCCTAGCTGTAGATGACTCAGCATTTTCAGGGAGAATGGAGTCCTACAAGGAAATAATCAGGGCTTGGAGCAAACTGTTTGTAACTCTTTACAATTTTGTGTCTTGTAGACATTTAGAATATAAGCCTTATAACACAAACAATACTTTTGAAATAGTATGAATAGTTGACAGCAAGTAAAATACGCTATAGTTTTCTAAAAAGGAGGGATCTTCTCCCCCCCCAAATAACTGTAGCCTGCTTTTTTCTTTTCTCCATCTCCTACAAAACCCTGTGTACGTTAGGATGAGCAGTTACATTACACCTAAGTATTTACTATATCTGTTCTCTATAATATATATGTGCTCAGGGGAGTAATTTGATCCATCTTCAGAAGATTTATAATAGTAAAGAAACATATAACTGTACTGACTAGAATGCAGATTAACAAATGCACTAGATGATACTAAATTGTGCCTTTTAAGACAGGATGATACTAATGTCTCTCTCTTTCTGTCTCATGCTGTTTATGTTTGTGTGTGTGTGTGTGAGAGAGGGGGAGGGAGGGATTTGTGACTGTAGAGAAAAACTGTCACAGTAGTAGGTAAAAGCACTTTAATTGGTTGCTCTCAGAAAAGTTAAACATAGGTCCTTTTAGTATTTGGATAGAAGACCACTGAGAAATCCAAGAGCTGAAGATTAGTTTGAAAATATATCTCAGAAGAAGGCAGCGACAAACCACTTCCATAAAATTGGTAGGTATATAACAGAGGTTTCTCTGTAATTACCAGCTGCCAAAATTAATGAGAAGAATATGCTGCTTTTAGAGATATATTTTGGTGCAGCGTTTCTTATACAGGTAGCCATCAATTTATGACAAGAATTTATATTGCTAAGGAAGCTAGTTGTTCAGTGAGTCCCAAATGACCCTCAGCCGCTGCAACCATTGTAAATATATGCCAAGTGCCTGAATTTTGATCATGTGACCTGGATGATGCTGCCGTATGTGAGGCCTGGTCATAAGTCATTTTTTCAATACTACTGTAATTTTGAACAGTCACTAAATGAATGGTTATTGCTTGTAAATCTAGGACAGTGATGGCGAACCTTTTAGAGACTGAGTGCCCAAACTGCAAACCAAAACCCACTTATGTATCATTGGGTGCCGGGTGGGCATGGCCCATTGGGTGGGCGTGCAAACTGGATGGGGCTAAAAAGTTCAATCAATCAATTCCAACTTTGCGAGATCTTTTTTTCCCGCGAGAAGTTGAAATTGATTGATTGATTGAACCTTTTTTTTTTTGCACACACAAGCGGAGGCCTAAAGTGAAAAGGTTTTATAAAACCCAGCTGAAGGCCTAGGACTGGGGCCACGGCGCACGTGCTCACAGAGAGGGCTCTGTGTGCCACCTGTGGCACGTGTGCCATAGGTTCGCCACCATGGATCTAGGACCATCTGTAATAGAGTGCATGATGGTTTCAGTAGTCAATTTCATATTCCAGGTGTATGAATTTCAATTCCCATGGTTCTGAGATAGTTAATATCATTGCTCAGGCAGATGTGCTAATACATAGTCCTATGCATTGGGCATTGAGGAGAACTATGCAAATACATGTTTATTTGTGGCATTGATTTTGGCTTCTATTGTTCGTTTTTAGTCACATCCAAAAATTGCAGATTGAGGAGAGAGATGTTTCTGAGCATAATAAATTATTTATAATTTGTAAATTATAATTTACAGTATTTAATGTATAAATAATGACAGTTACCTGTTCCTAACCGTGTTGCTGTTCCTCCAAAAAAGAGAATCTTGCTGTGTTTGTTCAGCTAGGGAAATACTGAAGCAATACAGATATTAGCCTATACATAACATTAATTTCCATAACTATCTGAATCCAACTTCTGGGTTTAAGTATGGAGAGGATCTACATTTTCAGTTTCTAAAGCAAGTTTTTTTCAAAGTGTGGTCTAGACATCCTTGGGGTCATTGGGTTTTTTAGAAGATCGATTTATATAATAAATATTAAGGCATTTTTGTCTGCCATTTTGTCATGAATGTATAATAGAATTTTCCAGAGGCTACGTGACATGTGATAACATAATAATTTTGATGGCTCATGGAACATGTTTTTGTGTTGCCTAGAAGATTTTATAGTAGAAGGTTTAATAATAAATGTGTATTTCAGAGATTAATTCAGTTTTAGGATTGGGCTTTTTTGTGTTGACATGTAATGGATTTGTTGCATTTATGTATACATAAACACACACACACACACATATATAGACATATTTTCTCTGGTTTTATTTCTAATACAAAAATATTAAAAGACAACTCATAAACAGAAGCTCTTTAGAGTTTTCAGTAATTTTTAAGAATGTAAAGAGTCTGAAAATTTCTATTATAAGTGTGTATATCAGTGATGACTTGCTGAAAGTGAAACTTCAAAGTAAGGTAGCGGAGACTCAGCATGGTAGTATCAGCCTATTTTGAAAATTCACTAAATATAATTTAATTGTCAGAACAAAATTAGTCATATGTTTATGTGGGAGTTGTCTGTATCATTCAGTGGAGAAATGAATATGCAAGAAGCTGATGATTTACAGAGTTTAGGTTGATACCTGCCAGTCAAGCCAATGACTTACATAAGAGAAATAATATGGGCAAATATTTTAAAGTTAAGTTTCCATGTGTTTGAAAACTTGCATCTAATACACTGAACGTGGCATTAATTGTTCATTGGTGTAAACATTGAACAGATAATGCCTTCAGAGGCATTCATCAAAATGAATGAGGAATTCAGTTGTAAGTGTAGGAGATGACCAGGCTGAATCCAAGGGAGGCCTCAAACACATCAGTCATGCATCCCTTGTGCCCACAAGAGATCTAAGTCCAGCCCACCTTGAATTCCTGTGACTCTTATCTACTGCCAATTTGCTTGGGCTATTAGTAGTTCAAATTCTTGTAGAGAGCTTAAGTTTGCAATAAATCTTTATACCCATTTGAACTCCCTAGATCAGTGTTTCTCAACCTTGACAATTTTAAGGCATGTGGACTTCAACTCCCAGAATTCCACAGCCAGCAATGCTGGCTGTGGAATTCTGGGAGTTGAAGTCCACATGCCTTAAAATTGTCAAGGTTGAGAAACACTGCCCTAGATCTCCTGATTTCTCTAGTGCTTGACAGTACAAATTGCTTAGTTCCTTTACAGGCAATAATGGTATAACTTGATTAATTTTATATTTCATTTTTTCAATTTGACTAGAGATAGTTGCTTACTTGGTTTGCCCATGAGATGCAGACCAAATTATTCAGTTGTGGTAGCAGAGAGTATTTCGTAGCCAAAGATTCCAAATCATCCCTGGCCTCAGCAAAGCAAAATCTGTTAAGAGATGTAGGCTCCAATTCTTTAGGTTACAGCAGTGGTGGCGAACCTATGGCACGCGTGCCAGAGGCGGCACTTGGAGCCCTCTCTGTGGGCATGCGTGCCGTTGCCCCAGCCCCGCCTCCCCCCACAGCCCCCCTCACCAGCAGCCTCCCTGGAGGAGAATCGGCCCCGGGTGCGGCCCACACGGAGCAGCGCAGCCAAGGACATAGCCGGGCAGCAGGGACACGACTCCGCCCTCGCACCCCATAGCGTGCAGATGATGCTGCGGGATGTGGGCGGAGGGCGTGGCTGCCATGGTGCTGCAGGGCTGCCTGGGTGATCTGCTGCAGGCCATGGAGGCGGTGCATGTCCCGGCAGGTGGGGTGGAGTGGGGTGGGGCAGGCAGGGCGGGAGGCAGAGCGGGCGGTTTTGGGGCACTCGGTCTCTAAAAGGTTCGCCATCACTGGGTTACAGTATCCTTCTTTCTTCCCCCTTTCAATTTTGCTATCCTTGAGAGAATGGAAGAGATAAATCAGTGACTTTGGATTGTTGTGTCTACTACAAGAATCCTCATTATTCGGAGATTTCATACCTACAAATTCCCTTATTTGTAAAGTCAGGCTGTCAGGCTTATTCACAGACGGACATGCAGAGTCACTCACTGCTTGTGGTCCCAGAGAGGTTTCAGCATTCGCTAATTTAGTATTCTTGGTATTTTCATATAATACAACTACTGCAGATAACAAGATTCCCTAATATAATGTAAGTAGATATTAATATTGATTCTCACTGAACTGTTTTTTATTTCTTTTCACATAATTAGTAATAATAACTTCTAAAACCCAGGGTGTTAATAATTTTTAAGAACTGGCTATAAGAGCTTTTCTCAACTGATGTTCTCAGGGGTATTCTAGTAACAATAATTTGTAGCTGGCCCCGTGTTGCTTGCTTACTGGCATTTATTGAAATATGATTCATCTGGAGGGTACTAGGTTCTCCCCTGATGAATTAGATAACAGTTCCTTTCCCATTATAATGTGGTGATAAAGTGCTAGTAGTGTTTACCAACCTCTCTCCCAAGGAAAACTTGCACTTTCTGGTTAAAAAAGTTTATTAAGACTAAATTCTTGAAATGTTTTGGACTTTGATTTGGACTTTGATCTGGGGAGGGGGCTTTTCTGATGGCTCAATAGTATTCAGCATATGTTTCTGACACTGTTGGGTGGGTGTGTTATCTTAAGCATTTGTCTCCCTAGATGGTTATTTGCTTATATATTTAGTTTTAAAAATCTGTAGCCTAAGTTTGAAAGTTAATCAGATGCTGTCAGCAAAAAGTGCAAGTGAGATCTCCCATTGCTTCTGCTTAATGTTATCTCTTTGGCTATTTGCTCATGCAGAGGGGAATGTTGAATTACTTTACAATCATCTTTTTAGAGAAGGCTAGATCATACATAACACACACACACACACACACACACGCACACACACACATATGAGGGAATTAAATCATTACTATTTTCTTTCTATTAAATTTCACAGGATTCTGGAAGGTTATTAATGAGACATAAGAGTTTTATCTAACAGTACCTTGGCATTCTCTCCCGTCTAGTTCTCCCTTTTCCTTTCTCTGCCTCTCTCCCTCCCCCATCCCTTTTGGTCAGTTGCTGTTCATATTGTAGATTTTGGGGAAGGGAGGATTGCTTGGAAATTTCCCCTCTTTATGCTCTGGTCTTAAGAGCAGCTGAAGCAGAATGGGAGCGCCATAGATAATAACTGCCTAGCTTCTTTGTATGGCTATCGGGTTTCCCTGAAAATAAGGCCCATCCAGAAAATAAACCCTAGCCTGATTTTTTTTACCATGCTCCTAATATAAACCCTACCCCCAAAATTAGCCTGGGATGGGTGGGCGTGGCCTGCACAGGAGGCGGTGAGCATGCGGGGGGCGACAATGTCTGGCAGCTGCTTGTAGCCTGCTTAGCACAGGTAAGTCCAAGCATGGAGGCAGAGGTGGGGAGGAGGCGGTGATCCGGACATGCTGTGCGGCCACCTGGCTTGCATGAGGCTTGTGCAGTGGCACTAGCAGCAGGTGGAGGTAGAGGCATGGGGAGGCAGGCAATCTGGATGCACTGCCCACTCCGTCTCACTGTCTCTCAGCTTGCCCGCAGCCGCACCAGGGTGCGTCAGGATTCCCTGCCTCCTCCCCATGCCTCTGCCTGCTGACAGTGCTACCACACATGCCTCCTGTGAGCCAGGCGGCTGTGCAGCACGTCCAGATTACCTGCCTCCCTCTGCCTCCATGCTCCGACTTACTTGTGCCAAGGGTATGGTGGGCTGCAGCTGCTGCTGGACACTGTCGGCCCCTGCATGCTCACCACTTTTTCTGCGCATGCAGGGGGTGGGGCGCCCAGCTGGGCTGATCTCCCTGATACCTGTTTTCCCCAAAATAATCCCTAATGCATCTTTTGGTGCCAAAAAATATATAAGACTGGGTCTTATTTTGGGGAAAACATGGTAAGTTAACTATATTGCAGTAGCTGGGAGAATCATATTGCAATAACAGAGTTCCTGGTGATGCAATTTTTCCATTGGTGTTGGCTGGACTGAAAAAAGAAATTAGATCTTGTCCAATCTAATGGATTTTTTCTTTTCTGACACTTTATTATTATATAGTAATACCTGTCTTTGTTGGCAAGTATTAAATCCTTACGGTTTTATTTTTATGATGAAAAAGGGAATTTCATTGTGGAAACTAGTATAAGAGGAAGAAGGTTTGGGAGTGTACCTGAATTTGTACAAGATGGCTCCTTGTGTCCTCTCCTGATAACTAAAATTGGATTCGGAGATGTGTTTTTCAGGTTAGATTTTTTTTTTCTCCAGCATGACGAGTGGCGAATCCACCAATGGGTTTTGCTTGTCTTCTGCCCGTATAGACTAAGTCAGCCAAATTGCCATACCCCTCTCCCTGGAGCAGGACCCCAGTCTCGACTTAGTCTTTAGCCCAAGAGGACACATTCATCTTGGCTCCAGGATCAGATCACTAGATCAGGTCGTATTTTAAATTTCTTACCTTTTTCCTAGAAGGGGAGGGAGTGGAAAACGAATGGCTGTTCGTTTGCCGTCCCAGCCTATTGCAGCGCAGCCACAAGGCTTGCTTTAGACCCAGCTGATAGTTGGAGAGAGAACAAAGAGCCGGTCGCCATTTCGGCACCACGTGGACTCTAGGGCGAAGGGAGGAATCTCCCCCCCCAGAAGGGGAGCCACAGTTTAGCTCTCTCCGTGGAGCAGCTGATTTTTCCGATTTCAGCCTCCTCATTCCAGCCATAGGGAGACAGATCAAAGTGGCCGCGATTGTTAAAGCAAGCTTGCGGCGGCTATTTTCAAGCTGCAAAAATTCAAAACGACCGGCTAGCCAGCTCCCATTTAGAACTCATCAGGCTGGACGTAATTACCCCCCCCCCAAGCACAGTGCCGGAAAGCCGCAGCTGACATGAGCCGGCACAAAGTAAAGGATTAATCCTCTTTCTCCAATTTGACCCAAGAGGGTGATTAAACTGGAGAAGTTGCAAACGGGGGGGGGGGAGGGGAAGCGCGCACCATTCTCAACTGCAGCCCTTCCCAGAACAAGTCAGTAATTTTATCTGTACTGGCTGAGCTTTCAACCCGACAGGACTCATTTATCACCAAAAAAGAAAGAAAAGAAAAGGAGAGAGAGAGAGAGAGAAGAGGTGGAGTCACGTGTCTGCCCAACATTGATGTGCAGGTCGTATCATTAATTTGATCTTGCCGCTACCAGCAACACGACAGTGGTTGGATTAAGTGAATGACAGTGGTGTGAATATACCATTAATTGACCTTACCACCTTGGACTGCACCATTAATTGGGCTACCACCTGGACTATTTCCAGTCATTGCCAGGTCGCTCTGGGGCCTAAGCCGGCCGGTTACCAGACTTCTTACCAATGAGATTCCTCTCAGTCTCAACGCTGAGATATCTCTTGTGCCAATGGCAGACACCATTGCTGCGCAGGCAGCATAGGACTCCTCCATTAGCCCTCCTGGACGTAAGAGGCCAAGATCATCTAATCAGGAGGCAGCAGGCAGGATCAAGGCCAAGGCAATATCTGGCAAAAGATCCTCCAAGGCAGCTGATAAGGAGGCCAAACGTCGACACCAGGCTCTGGAAAGGACAATTCTCCAGAGCTGAAAAGAGACAAAACACAGCAGGAGACAGACTAGTCCCACCTGCTTACACAGAGGATGAAATATTTGGCCTGCTGCAGCCTAGTCAGGAACCTCTGGAAACAGAGGCTGACGCAGAACAGGCAGAGAGATCCCCCATAAGCAATGGGCCTGAAAGCCCGGGGGCACCTGATACACACTCAGCAGCAGGGCTCGCGCATCAGACAATCAGGGAGCCCTATCATCAGAACATTTACAGTCCCTGATATCTCAGGCTGTCGCTCAGGCCATGGCCTCTACAAGGCATCATAGGTCCAGAGCTGGGTCTGTTACCTCAAGAGGCCGATCCTACCTCTCCCAAGAGGAGCTACGGCTTATCAGGGATCGATTTCACCATCCCGCTCTTCCAAAAGCAGAAGGTCCCCCACTCTTTAATCCGACCTTATTTAAATCCCTGCTCCACAAGGCCAGCAGCACTGCAAAGGTTAAGAGGCCAAGGCTTCCCCAGGAGGGACCCTCCGCATGTCAGGACACGAACAGCAGGGTGTTTTTTCACAACCCACCTACACACAGCAATATATCCCTTGTCCCCCTCTCTTCTTTGATACAATTCAGAAAAATTTGGGGACACCGGGGTCCTTCCCTCAAATGGGGGGGACAGATAAGAAACTCTTCAACATAGACCCGGCCTTATCAGAGGTAATAGAGGTCCCAGCAGTAGATGAGCCACTAGCGGCTCTATTATCACCATCCACGGTATCCGGGGATGCGGCGGAGGTCATGAAGTCAGAAGACAGGAAAGCTGAACTGTTCGTATCCTTCCATGCGAACTCAAGGGGTCGAAGGGTCACAGCTTCCACAATCGGCAGGTGGATCAGAAGTTGCATAGCAGAAGCATATCTGGAAATCACTAGCAGTTCCTAAACAAATCACTGCACATTCCACTCGCAGCGCTGCAACATCAGCAGCATGGGCAACTCAGGCACCGATTGAGGAAATATGTAGGGCGGCGATGTGGGCGTCGCCTTCCCCTTTTATAAGACACTATAAGTTAGATAAGTTTGCATTGGCGGAGGCCTCATTCGGCAGAAGAGTCCTCCAGTGCGTAGTGTCAGGAAGTGGGACACAGGCCCAGATGGCTTCCCACCCACAGGGACAGTGAGGCTTTGGTACATCCCATTGGTGGATTCTCCACTCGTTATGCTGGAGAAGGGGCATTGTCTTACCTAAACGCCTTTTCTCAGCATGACGTTGGAGAATCCACTCCCACTCTTAGGGCCAGTCAGGTCCTGTGCTGGGAAAGGATTGAGCCAACACATGAATCATAGCCAACAGCTTCGCCTCAGTCAAGACTGGGAGGAGGTCCCAGGAAGAGGGGACATGGCAATTTGGCTGACTTAGTCTATGGGCAGAAGACAAGCAAATCCCCATTGGTGGACTCTCCATCGTCATGCTGAGAAAAGGCGTTCAGGTAAGACAACGCCCCTTCTCTGGAAAGGTCATTTCTATGTGACAACTCCTCCATGCCCCCCTGGCCGGGGGAGGGGACCTATCTGGGCAATTGCCTTTAGAAAGATATTACAGGTAGTTCTTGTTTAACAGACCCTATTGCACCTGGAATTTGGGTTGTAAATTATTGTGGTCATTAAGCAGGTCACCATTTGATCTGATCTGATTTTAATGATCATTTTTACAACAGTCCTAAAGTGAATCATTGTGGTCATTAAGCAAATTCAGCATATCCAATGGACATTTTTTGCTTGAAACTGGCAAAAAAACATTGCAAATCACAATCACATGATTGGAACTCTGCAACTGTTCATAAATGTGAGATAGCTGCCAAGCATCCAAAATTGTTTGTGTGCACGTGTGTTTCATAGTCATAGTTTTGAGAAAGAAAGTACCTGTAAGTACCTTTTTTAGTCTGTTGTAACTTTGAATGGTCATTGAGCAACTGGTCATTACGCGAGGACTACCTCTAAAGGTTTAGTGCCTGGGAAGACAGGATTTTGGAGCTTGGCTTAGCTTAGTATTGTTATGAATAATACCATAACTATTAAGATACTCTTCAGGCTGTCTTAAAAAAAATAAAACTTCAAAATATAAATCAAGGGTTATCAGAGATTTAGAGAATTTCTGTAAAAGAAATAATTGGGAAATATCTCCCTTGGCATTTTATACTTCACACTGGTAACAGATTCACTACTTCTGGCCACTATAGTATAATTGTTTTACATGTTTATCATATACCGTATTTTCCGGCGTATAAGACGACTTTCTAAACCCTGAAAATCTTCTCAAAAGTCGGGGGTCGTCTTATACGCCCAGTCGTCTTATACGCCGGAAAATACGGGTATTCAGGCAGGCTTCCAGAGTTCGGCTGGCAGGATGCAGGTAACCCCTCCCCCCGTCCTGCCGCCTCCCACCGCGCCGCTCCGCGTCC
>NW_015386388.1:1860351-1862790 GCF_001527695.2 Protobothrops mucrosquamatus | reverse complement strand
TACCTGCATGTCATAAGCATTTGAATTAAAATTACCATATTGAAATCAAATCTGATGTTTTTTAATTTTTATTTGGTGTGCGTTGGAACAGGGGTAGTCTTATACGGTGAGTATAGCCCAAACTCTATATTTTAACTGGAAAAGTTGGGGGTCGTCTTATACGCCCAGTCGTCTTATACGCCGGAATATACGGTAATTCATAGGACTAGAAAGGACCTTGGAGGTTTTGTAGTCCAATCCCCTACCCAAAGGGATTGTTATACCATCCTGATTCTCTGTAATTTTTTTTATATTACTGGAAAATGCATGGTATAACAAGCATTACATAATTTAAAGTCCCCCTTCAGAAGTGTTTGAGGGAGATTCAAAAACTAATAGAAGATTGCCAGTTTTGAAAAATACACATAAGTGTTCTACTTTCAGACAAAATGCATCAGATTCTTCTATGCTGTTTTTGTATGCTTTTGCTAAATAATATGTAATATTACAGGAAGCTATTACATCTCCAACTGCCCAAGCATTTCCTTCTAGGGGAGTTTTGAGTTCAGTTTCTATATGCAATATGTAGTAGAATGAAATCTTTCCATATAAAAATGCAGAATGGATAGAATTTCAATTATTATAATAACTAGTTTAGAGAAATAATAATTTACAGGTGCAAAACAAAACTACCATCATCCCAGCACACTAGGAAGAGAGGAATATATTGGTTTTCTATAAGAAAGTTTCCTTTTTGTTCTTAAAGTTGGGGAAGTGTTTAAAATTAGATTTCTCATTTATAATCTGTCCATTCTACAGAGAGTTAGATTGATGTAGCAGTTTGATGTAGTGGTTAAGGTACCAGGCTAGAAAACTGGAGACTTAGAGTTCTGGTCTCCTCTTAAGCACAAAGCCAGCTGGATGACTTTGGGCCAGTCACTCTCTCTCAACCTTAGGCAGTGGCAAATCTTTCTGAACACCTTTCCAAGGACACTTCAAGGACTCATCCAGGTAGTAGCCAGGAGTAAAAACTGACTCAAAGTACCTCACCACCCCCAAATTCTACATCTGCATTCTGTAGCATTCTCATTCCAATATCAGGCTTTAGAAAACAACACTGCAAAAAATTGTTCAAATTTTGTGAGGAAGTCCAATTGGGGCTCACTATTATGAATGCTTAAGTAAGAAATTCTCCTGCTCTAGTATGGAAGAATTGATTTTTAGATATTTATTCATTAGGAATTCTATAGAATTCTGGCTTACCATTAATGAATAGCATGTTAGAACATGATGGGTGATCTTTTCTCATTGGCTTCTGTTGTCAGTATAAACAGTAAACAGATCATGCTCTTTTCATGCCGTATTTACTGTGACTTGCAAACCAGGAACTGTGGCTTGCTTAGGAATCATAAAACCAGAAGTTGTCATTTGTATTTCATTTGTAAAGCACAAACTGAGATCCAAAGTTTATTTAATGATTCCTCCTGGTTTATTGATGGTAAAGCCAGAACTCTGAAACCAGTAAATTCTTGCTTACTCTGGTGTGAATAACTTGAAGCTGTCTAGCTCTCTAGCTAGCATTAATTTAATTTTTTTGTCAGTCTTAATTTTGGTTTACGTACTTCTACTTACTTTTGTACTTTATGCACTCTCCACACTTATGTCAAGTGTGTGTTTAGTTTCTAGCCTAATTTCATCTACTAGATGAAATTTCTATTTCTACTAGATGAAATTAATGCTGTTTGTACAAAAATATGCATTTTTAATGTAGCAATCCTAGTGAAACTATTGTTAGTGCTAGTGTGTGTGTTTTTATGCTTTTGAGGGCCCTGGCTTTCTACAACATTTTCAGTTGGAAAGGCTCTAAACAAATGATGATCTCTGAAATGCAAGTTGAAATATTAGTCCAGGTCAGCAATTGTTTTAATTGGCATAGCAGAATTCAGTATTGTTGTAAGGAGAGAAGGGATAAACTTGAGTAAAGAAGCAAGAAAGTACCAGGCAGCAATTTGCAAATATTACCATACAGTTTGAAATTAACTTGTTAGTTAAAAGTGAATTTGTATTGGATACTTCAAAAAATTACTTTTTCTCATGAAAAAAAATTATATTTAGTGTGCATTACTTCTATATTTTCACCTTTTCGCAACTTTTGGAAGTTATGTTTTCTGTATTTTTTCTCTGAAGACAATTTTTGAGGATTATATTGTAATTATCAGTATATTCGCAAATGACCTTAAGGTTTTCTTTTTTTTTTTTTTAAATAAATTTTTATTAATTTTTCATTTAAAAACAGAAGCATAAATCTTTTATCACAATATCAACCAAAGAAAATAAAACTAAACAAAACATTCACGGACGTGTCCGGTGTCCCCCTCCTGCACCACCCTCTTCCACTTACCACTCCTTCCTCCTCCCATTCTACCACCACTCCTCCTTCCTCCCTCTTTCCTACCTCCC